>NC_062545.1:184224852-184527882 GCF_016906955.1 Phacochoerus africanus | reverse complement strand
AGAATGTGTTTTAATTATGTTTTATTTAATGCAGATCATTTCCTTTGCATTTTGATGAGAATTCATTTTTTGCTGGAGATAAAAAAGAAGCGAACAAACTAAAGGTAATTATTTTGTACTTTAAATTTTTTTAAAATACAAACTCATATGCAGGTACAACTGTAAGCCCATACTTTTATTCTTAACAGTAAATCTTGGTATATATCCTGAAATTATAAGAAAAATCAGAGTCATAATCCTTCTTTTCTTCAAAAAAAGGAAGTCCAAAGGCAGGTCCAACTTAGGATTTTCAAAACAACAAAGGAAATATGTGTCACTATACACTTTATAGACAGCTTTCACATTGATGCTTTCATGTAGTAAACAGAGCTTATGAATGAGAGGAAAGGGATCTGGAGCACAAAGGGCAGAATTTGTCTTTTGCTGGAGAAAATTCTGAAAATAGTTTTGGTTAAATTAAAGGATGCTCTCTAGGGAGAGAGGGCACAGTGTTGTTCTGTCATTCATCTCACTCACTGGGGATTACAGGTATTTAGGAATGCCAGCCTATAGTCATGGGAAGAACAGAAGACCTGAGGTCCCACAGAATGGGCTCTGGTCTTTGCTTTGCGTCTTAACAGAGATATGACCCAGGCAAGAGCATCTTTGTACATATTTGCCTTAAGATACCAAATATAAAGTCTCACTGGGAAGATTTATTGAATGCTCATTATGTACAGAGCATGATTTTTGTCATTAAAGGGAGAGATGGCTCCTATCCTCAAGGGATTTCTGGTCTATCTGGGGACAAGTAAAATCATATTGCTATTCTCAGTTACAGAGCTATAGGTAAATAAAGCAGGTAGCCCTCGGTAGGACTGGGATTGATCCAGTTTGATCAGAATATTTACAACAGTCTTCCTTTGTTTCCAGGTCTTTGTTTCTACAACGAAAGAACCTTATGTTTGTAGCTGGCACTTAGTTTTTTTTTTTTTTTTTTTTGCTGTTAAATAATAACTATTTTTTACCTTCCATCTACCTCCTACTTAAAGCATTTTTGCTAAAAATATATACCTTAGTGCTTATGTAACCCCCCAAATAAGCTTCCAGTAACTTGGAAATGAGGGGGAAGGTGCTGTAATAGGACGTTTTTCCCTTCATTTTTTGATGTATTTCTTATTTCCAGTACACTTGCTGGTTTATTGGAGAGTGTTTTGGCATCTACTCTTTTTACATTGTGCAGATTAGAAATTTTTAATTTCATCAAAACTCTGAAACATTCAGCTTTGATATCCTGTGAAATTTAACAGAAAAATTTTTGAGTCCTTTTACAAAAAAGGAGTAAAACCCAAGAAAACTTGTTAATATCAGAAACTTAGTTTTTAAAAAGATACTAATTTATGGTGAACATCATAGATTTATACAGTCCATAACCTCACTTAAAAATCTTATCTTGTCTCCTTTATACTCATCAATATATAGTTAGAAATAAAGGACTTGTGCGTGAAAGAGAATTGTTTAGTGTTTAATTCATAGAGTAGGATCTTACTTGAGAGCTTTTAAAAAACATTTCAGAATTGGGTGAGATTGTTTTCTGGTCACTTGACTTTATTGAATAGAGAACACATTGTTTAACCACAGAATGTTTGATCATTGTACCCACTGATTGAAATTTGAAGTATTGACCCCAAAACTGTGTACATTAACAAGGAGAATTTGTAGATTATTTAGGTTCTGGTTTTTTTTTAAGGATCATACATTTTTCTAGTATGAGTTAACTTTTGACTATATGCAGATGATTGGATATTGATTGTTATTTGTGGAAATCAGAAGGATTTTCTCCTGTTTTGGGCTAGTAACTTCTTAGCATATTAATTTGGTTTTAGCATATTACTTTCATTTAAGAATTTGTGTTTGGTTTTAATTTTGCAGTATTATTTTGGCTATTGTAAGCAACCATGCTTATTCTCTATATGCCATACCAAGAATTACTCAAGAGCTGCTACATTCAAGTATTAAAGTAAAAGTTATGTTCTATTGATCATAAAATTTATCTTCATTTGGAATTTTATAGTGTATACATGTGACCTGTTTATTCTGTCTATATACAGTTCTTCTCTACATAGGGATTTTGTAGGCTCTTCTAACTATTAAATCCTCCACAGGTCAGCACATCATACAAGGGGAACACCCACTTTAGAATAATTTTAGTGCTCTGTTACTATTCTCAAAAGTGAGTTTTCTTTAATTCAAGATTGAAACACAAGTTTAAAGGAAACCTCAAATCAAAGCAACAAAATCTACGTAGAATAATATTCCTGGGTTAATACTTTTAACAAGTCAGTTTTAAAATTAGAATTACCTCTTAATGAAATCAGTCCAAAAGATACAGAAACACAAGATGTAGAATAGTGTTAACATATGGTTACATTTAATATTAATAATCTGGGCTTCGTATTAAATTAATAAAGGTATAAGATCTGGGATCCTATTAGAAATCTTATACATGTTACAGCTGTTTCAAAATCTCAGGCTAAATGAAGCATCTGGGGAAAGACTGTCCCTAGAGCGAATTGAGGTTTACTTTGAAGAATGGCTTTCAATCTTTGCTGATTTATTCCCATTTTTACATCTATGGTCTTGTTCTCCTCTAATTGAGCCCTGTGTGTTTATCATGTTAAAAAAAAAGAGAGAGAGAAACATATGCTTCCCAAAGTATAGGCCATTTGGTATAGTGGATATTCCATCTGAAAGGTATGTCAAAGTTCCTGTTTCAAATACCAGTGAGCTTGGGATTCCACTGTAAATCCCAAAGAGGGAGTCACTTGGAGAATCAGTTAATCATTCCCCTGGAGTAAAAGAAGGCTGTGTTCTTGCCTTCCCTTCTCTCTTCCTTATTTCTTAAGAACATATGCTTCTAAAAAAAAAAAAAAATTAAATAATTAAAACAAAACAAAAAAAAAGGAGTTCCCATGGTGGCTCAGTGGTTAACGAATCCGACCAGGAGCCATGAGGTTGCGGGTTCGATCCCTGGCCTCACTCAGTGGGTTAAGGATCCGGCGTTGCCGTGAGCTGTGGTATAGGTTGCAGACGAGGCTTGGATCCCACCTCGCTGTGAGCTGTGGCATAGGCTCTGATTGGACCCCTAGCCTGGGAACCTCCACATGCCATGCGTGCGGCCCTAGAAAAGGCAAAAAAAAAAAATTAAAAAAAAAAGAACATATGCTTCTTTTGGATGAGCTTGTTGTATGTTGCCTTTTTATAAACAATATAATACCCTAGTGTTCATGGATATATACGTTATGTATTCAAAGTATAAAGGTAAAAAGGGAATGGTAAATACCAAGTTCAGAATAGTTACAGAAAGTGGGATATGGGCCTTTGAAGGGTTACATAGGGGCCTTCAATTGTAATGGTTTCTCTTGAAACTTGGTGGAGGGTACATAGATTTCATTCTATTTTATAGTTTATATGATGACAGTAATGATAATGATAATAAAAAAATTTGGTTATTTTACTTAATACCAGAAAAAAGGGCTTAATTTAGCTATTATGAAACCAAAGATTTTTATTCCTCCCTCCCTCTCTCATTTGTTCCTTTTTTCCTTCCTTTTTTGGCAAATGATGTCCTATAATTCCCCACCCATAGTGACATATGGTTAATAGTCAGATACAACAGAACATTTCAACTAAGCTACCTTTATACATATTTACAGGTAGTTAGTTTTAGAGTCAGGCAGCCCTGGGGTCCAGGTTTGCTCTTTCCTAGATATTAGAGTTTAGGCAAGTTCTAATCTCTCTGAAACTTGTTTTTTAAAAATTCATGACGTGTAGCCTATAATAATAGCTCCTTTGGATTTGTGGTGATGAAATGAAATTGTGTATGTAGGAGGTGTTCAGTGGACACTTAGGTCCGTTTTCTCCTCCTCTTTGGTAACCACACCACCTTGCACAGTGTGAGAAGGCACTCAGAAATACTCAGTATTTGGCAATGTATTACATCTTAATCAAATTTTAAATTATTTTTAGGAGGACTTTCGACTGCATTTTAGAAATATTTCAAGAATCATGGATTGTGTTGGTTGTTTAAAATGTCGACTATGGGGAAAGCTTCAGGTGAGCAAATTTAGCTCAATTCTTTTTTTCATTCTTTGCACAAAGAATGTTCTGATATTTCTTTTTTTCTTACTTCTATTATAGACTCAAGGATTGGGCACTGCCCTGAAGATCTTGTTTTCTGAGAAACTGATAGCAAACATGCCAGAAAGTGGGCCCAGTTATGAATTCCATCTAACAAGACAAGAAATAGTATCATTATTTAATGCATTTGGAAGGTTAGTTTGTACCAAAATTGTTTCTACAGAATTCTGTGATCTTATGAAACCTTAACTATGTTGATACACACTATCGGTAGTTAATCTTTTTTAATTTTAATTTTTTTAGTAGTTAATATTCTTTATTTTCATCTATTGACTTTTTTATTATCAGGATTAATTCACTGAGTAGACTTCAATATTTATCTTACTGCGTGTGTATATTTTTTCTTATTACTTAAGAGTAGTTTTTTTGTGTGTGCTGCCCAAATGTTTTTTTGAAGGTCCTGGAAACATGTCGTGTAATACATGTGTACATATGAAATTTCTTTGTGAATTCACCATTGTGTAAAAAGGTTGATAGTTTTTTTAAAAATATTTTTCGGACTTCCTGTTGTAGTAGGCTGGCAGCTCCAGCTCCAGTTGGACCCCTAGCCTGGGAACTTCCATATGGCAAGGGTGTGGCCCTGAAAAGTAAAAAAATAAAAAATATTTTTTTTCATCAAAATGATTAGAAATAAGCTTGAAATAAGGAACATATATTACAAATTTTAAGTATAGACACATTTCCTTCTGGCTTGTCATATATATAAAGAATGAAGAGATTTATAAAAACTAGCATTTTCTAAGAACTACATTTCACTTATAAAAAATAACAATTAAATTTTTTTTTTTTCTTTTTAGGGCTACACCTGTGGCATATGGGAGTTCCTAGGCTAGGGATCAAATCAGAGCTGTGGCTGCCGGCCTATGCCACAGCCATAGCAACTTGGGATCTGAGCCATGTCTGTGACTTATATCTATGCTCATGGCAATGCTGGATCCTTAACCCCACTGAGTGAGGCCAGGGATTGAACTCACATCCTCCTGGATACAAGTCAGGTTGTAATCTGTTAAGCCATAATGGAAACTCCTGATTTAATATTTTGAGTTTGAAATAACTGACGTTCAAGATATTCTCTAATACAGAATTATTCTCTAATACACAGAAGTTTGACAGTTACATTTAATTATTCTGCCATTTTTTTCATAGTAAGAGCAAAGCTAAAAAAAGTACGCTTAAAATAACAAACTTTACTTTTTATAAAAGTTAGTAAAAACAGTTTGGTCACACATTTACTCTCCTTACTTTTTATAGTCCAAAGACTTTGATTCTTTGTATATTTACTAAATATGGCATTTTAATTAGTTTAAATGTTTATATACATATGCATATTTAAAATACATATTCTAATGCTTATTTACTTTATACCTATGTATTTAAATATTAAGCACATGAATATACTTACAAATGCTCAAAATATCTAAGTATTTTAATACTTATGTACTTTATAATTTTGCATTTTGAAACTTGAGTACTGATACTTAAAATAACTAATTTCTGGGCATTATCTTAGTTTTAACCTGTCAAATTAAGAACTAAACTACATCAAAATAGATTAGATGGTTTAGGTTCTTTTAAATTTGCTGAAATTAATTACTTAAAATTTTTTGTGAGTTCTAAAAATGCAAAGTGAATAACTTAAAAAGTTATCTAAAATAGTTTCTGAGTGAAATTTTTTTTTGGTTACAGAATTTCTACAAGTGTGAAAGAATTAGAAAACTTCAGGAACTTGTTACAAAATATTCATTAAAGAAAACAAGTTGAAATGTGCCTGTTTCTGGACAGTGGAAGCCAAAGAATGGATTTCATTCAAAGGCAAAATAGCAATGACAGTCTTAAGCCAAACATTTTATATAAAGCTGCTTTTGTAAAAGGGAATTATATTAATTATATTGTTTTAAGTGAACAAAATTTTTTAATTATGTTAAGTCTGTGTATAATATTATTGTGAGTAAAAGTAATACTTTAATGTGGTTCAAATTTTAAAGTTTAATATTAAGTAAAATCAGGATTATCAAATTCATGTACGGTGAACCTAACTAAATGATGTTTTAAGTCTCTCAAACTAGAATTTTGTGTAAGAAGGTGTAATATAAATAAAACTATGGCCAATGTGACAAGCATTTAATAGGAAATTGGTAAAGAGGCTCATGAATGACCCATTATTAACAGCCTAAAAAATTTCAATATATTTAGGGTTACAAGATTTAGTAAATAAAAATACAGAATGCCAAGTTAAATTTGAATTTCAGATTAATAAGAAATAGTTGGGGTATGTATGTTGCATGCAATATTTAGGACTAACTTACACCAAAAAAATTATTCCTTGTTTAAAATTCAAATTTAACTGGGAGTCCTGTTTTTCATCTGGTAATCCTGTAATACATTGGTATGAAACAAATCAGCTTTAGAATTATATTGCTATTGTGAATGGGCTTATTTTGGTGTGTAGAAGGATTTCTAAACAGTGTGAAAAATTGAATAGATTTATATATTTATTCTCAATACTTTCCCTATTCTGAATAAAATTTGGGAGGAATTTTTATTTTTATATAATTTCAAATTTACAGAAATGTTTCCAGCATAGTACAAAGAACTCTTTTACCAGATTCACTTATTGTTCATGTTTGCTTTATTTCTCATGCTCTCTCTGTATATACACACATACACTATTTTTTTCCTGAATCATTTGAAAGTAAGTTACAGGCATCATGCCCTTGAACCCTAAGCACTTCAGTGTGTCGTACTGAATACTTTTTAAAAATAATTTTTTTTCAGAAAAAAAAAACCTGGAACTATATAAGCCTTAGAGTAAGGAACTCCTTTGAGTTCCAATCTAAAGTTCTTTTTGAGTTTTATAACCCTTTTATTGCTTGATCTGTATAGTCATGGGGCATAAAATTTTTGTTATTTGTACATGATGTTTATTTCCTTTTTCTCCAAAAAACAAAACTGTAATTTTCAGAGGTTTTCTCTAGGGTAAGATCTGAAATGATAAAAATATTTGAAGGGATTTAGGAATTTATATCTCATGGTAATTGTAGGGAAAAAAAACTACATACCTCAAAATCATGGGTCCTCTGTATGTCTTGGCAGGTTTACCATATAAAATTGAGATATAAAATTATTAATAAAGCAGGATTTATTTATGTAATGGCTTAGAAATGCCACTTTACACTACTGTATACTTTTTCTTCTCTGTGTCCCTAAGTCTTGGTACAGTGTCAAGCATATAGTAGGTGTCCAAAAAAATTTTGTTGAATGAATGTATGAAAATGTATGCAGTATACTTTAATTACAGGACTAAGTTTAACAAATATATATCCTGTTTCCCTTTCCCCTCTCATTTGAACAGGGCAGGAAAAGAAAAACATGAAGCTACGTTAAGTCAATATTTTTGGATATTCAAAGGTTATGAAGTGAGCACCATATATAAAAGTTTAAGGACATTTGTAGTACTCTGAAAATACAGTAGATGGGTTTAAATGGTAATTTTGCCTGTAAACCTTTTTAACTCTCATCTTATGCCCCACCTTTTTTTTTTTTTTTTTTCCCTTTTTTCTTTTTGTGTCCACACCTGTGGCACAGGAAAATTCCTAGGCTAGAGACTGAATTGGAGCTGCAGCTGCAGGCCTACACCACAGCCACAGCAACACCAGATCCGAGCCACATCTGCAATCTGCACTGCAGCTTATGATAATGTTGGATCCTTAACCCACTGAGACCAGGGATCGAATCCACATCCTCACAGACACTATGTTGTGTTCTTAACCTGCTGAACCATGATGGTAACTCCTCACCCTCTTTTTTATTAACCAGTCTTTTTCAAAGAATATCCCTATCTTCATTTTGTCACCCCTACTTGCTCCTTGACTGAAATTTGGGATGTGGCTCTGTAGTTCTTAATAGTTTTGTCCTTTGAAGTCTAAAATCCCAATTCTAAATCCACAGTTCCATTCACAAGCCACTCCTTACTTGAGCTTTTTTCTGCATTTGACAATGTTGACAACCCTTTCTTTAAAAATATTTTTTTCCCCTGGGTTCCTTTCTCTCACTCCTGGGTACCTCTTTTCACTGACTCTTTTATTCTTCAGGCTTTCATTCTTGCTCTCTTCATCACCACTTCTCACTCCAATGCAGTGATTTCTGAATTCTCATCTTTAGACCAGGCTTCTCAGTCCATCTGCTTTCTACCTGTCTTCACTAGTTTGTCCCGCAGACACCTGTGTGTGTCTAAAAAAATCGTTCTCCTGCAAACCCATTCTTATGCCTATGTTCCTTTGGTTAATTTCAGAGCCATCATCTAAATTCTCTAGGCTTACTCCTCTCCTCGATTTCTCCCCTATCCACCAATGTCTAAACTCTGTGGATTTTATTTCTTTACATCTGATATATCACTGCTTTCCATATCCATTGCTGTTCCCTAAAGTACTAACCATTCTCTTTACAGCCAGCTTGTCTCCTCTTTTTTGCTCCACAGTGCTATCAAAATGGCTTTCTAGAAGCAGTCAATGTTATTTATTCCCTGCTTAACACACTTGAGTGACTTTAGGAACCTTCAGGAGAAAGCCAAACTCATTTGCTTGGTGTCCATGGTTCTCTGGTGTGTCTCCCTGCTCCCCCTACCCAATATTCTGCTATAATAGACTTACAGTTCTTCAGATGCACCATATTCAGGCCTTCACGTTATGGTGCCTGCTGTTCTCTTTCTATCAAGTGCCCTGGCCATCCCTGCCCACCTGAAAAATTTCTGTGTATCCCTGCAGGCCCAGCATAAAGCACCACCTCTGTGGTATCTCCCTTGCTTCATCCCTGGAGGATCATCTAACTTCTTTTGTGTCACCACTGTAATTACAACCTACCTCTATTGTGTCACTTATTGTACTGTATTGTTTGTGTTTTTTAAAGTCTCCTTTACTAGAATGTGAGCTCCTTAAGGGCAGGAAAAGGAACTTTATCCATTTTTGTGTCTCCATAGCATAGTTTTTGGCATATGAGCATTTAATAAATACTTGTTGGATAAATTGCTTTTAAAGTGGCAACTTTGTTATATTTGCAGTTGTACCTTCACTTCAGATATTCTTTCCAGTAAGAGTCAATAGACTCCCAAAGATTTGTGGATTTTAGGGGCTCAATAAAATTTCTGAAATTGTATTCAAAATTCGGTGTGGTTTTGGCGGGTTGTCAAAGGGGTCTATTATGTAGATCTCTTCTTTGGGGGAAAAGGCAACATCATTGAAAAATTTCTTGAATTCAAAGAATACTTGCCCAGAACTCTGGCCTAAATTTATTCCTGTTTAAGATTCTAAGGGGATGGAGAGAGGTATTATAAGTTATTTCATACAAGGATTTTTCTTAGCTTAATGTTTGAATAAACATGTACTATTTAAAAAAGTACTGGCATTTTTAAAAAGGTTTTTAATGTTTTTTGTCTTTTTAGGGCCGTACCTGTGGTATATGAAAGTTCCCAGGCTAGGGTGAAATCGGAGGTGTTGCTGCCAGCCTACACCACAGCCATAGCAATGCCAGATCTGAGCCACGTTGTCTGTAACCTACACCACAGCTCACAGCAACGACGGATCCTTAAACCACTGAGCAAGGCCAGGGGTTGAACCTGCATGCTCATGGGTCCTAGTTGGGTTCATGTCCACTGAGCTACAATGGGAACTCCCTATTCTGGTCTTTTAAAGTGTATGGCATTTCAGGAGTTCCCTTCATGGCTCAGCGGTTAACGAATCTGACTTGTACCCATTAAAGTAGATGGCATTCATAACAAATTAGTGTATAATAGGAAGGGACATCTAGATGTCAAGCACTTACAGTTTTCCACTTATGATAATTCAAATTTAGGATTTTCAACTTTACAACACTGAAAAAAACGATATACATTCAGTAGAAACTGCACTTCCACTTTTGAATTTATTTATTTTTCCCCCCCTGGGCTAATGATACTCAGTACAATCTTCTCATGATTTGGGCAGCTCTGCACCTCACAGTCAGCCAGGTGATCACAAGGGTAAACAATCCCCACACAACCATTCTGTACCCATATGACCATTTCGTTTTTCAATTATCAGTACAGCATTCAGTAAATTACATGATATTCACCACTTGATTATAAAATAGGCTTTGTATTAGATGGTATTGCCCAGCTGTAGTTTTTGTTGTTGTTTTTAGGGCTGCACCCATGGCACATGGAAGTTCCTAGGCTAGGGGTCAAAATCGGAGCTATAGCTGCCAGCCTAGGCCACAGCCACAGCAACGTGGGATCTGAGCCGTGTCTGTGACCTATACCACAGCAATGCTGGATCTTTAACCCACTGATCAAGGCCAGGGATTGAACCCACGTCCTCATGGATACTAGTCAGGTTCATAACCTCTGAGCCATAATGGGAACTCCTTTCCCAACTGTAGTTTAAGTGTTCTGAGCATGTTTAAGGTAGACTAGGCTAAGGAATGATGTATGGTAGGCTAGGTGTACTAGATAACGTTTTAACTTAAGCCAAGGAAGATTTGTAATTGTAAGCAAACTATCATTTGTAACTCCAGATATTTTTCTCTTTTCTATGGTAGCACTAGGCTTCTTATCTTTACATGACAGAAACTCAATCTGTGTAGTCCATTAAGAGAGATTAAGAAAACCAGACCTGCAAATAAAAGCACAAAGACTTTTATTTTTAACAGTAGTGTTTTGTTACAATTTAGTGAAACAACAAATAAATACATTCATTGGCTGCAGCTATACTTTTACAACCAGTTTGAAACTGATTATATAGCTGAGAAACATTGTGAAACAATAAAAAAGGCAGCTATGCATAAAAAAGCCACTTTAGCTATAAATTACATCTTTCATAAAACGACTACCAGCTATTATGAGTGGTAAAAGAGTTTCAAAATTAATGACCACCCAGATGAAACGATAAAAACAAGTACTGCTAATCACTGTAGAGTTACACACTTAAGCAATGAAATTCTCTGTTCTAATTAATGAACCAAAAAGGAAGGTTTGAAATTGTCATCATATGCTTCAGTGCAGGGTGAACAGGGAATCGGTAGCCCTTTGATTTTATAAACAACTCCTTTCAAGACCAGACTTAAAGTGCTCTGAGTGCTTTGGAATTTTTAAGCAAAAACTGGGCCAGAAGCTTATCTTTGTCTTTGGTGATGTATTGTGGTAGATGTGTATAAGGAGACAAATGCAAGAATTCAAGTACCCTGGTCAGGGATAATAAATTTAGAAATCTCAGATTTGGAAGAATCAACTCATGTGGCTGAAAAAACCAAGTTATTTTATCTCAAGTATTTTAAAAACGCAAACTTCGCTTATCTGGTCAAATAGGAACATTATCTAGAGAAGTCTAGGGAAGCTTTACTAGAAAATTTTTACTTTATCACTTTGAACCCCGAGGAGTAACAGATTAACACAGATCTCAGACACCTCTAGATAATTAGGTACCTAACATTATTAAGAAAATGAACAGTGGCATTTTGAAAAGAAATCCAGTAACTTAAGTCACAATCAAAATATACTCAGGTAAGTCCATGTTATGTTGTCTTGTCACTACCAAGGTTAACTTCTGTACTATAAATTTTTAAAAAATTTGGTTGCATTAAGAGAATTTATTATACATAAAGCCAAAGTAACATTTATAAGTTTATGCTTTTGGTTGAATTCAAATCATTTTGTGTGATAAAAAGATTAAGTTTCCTTGGCTGTGTACCAGCCTCCCCAAAGAGCAAAACCGTTAAAAATTTCATTTCTTTTTTGGGGTTTCACTTATTGTTATACCCTTCTGCAGTTACTGAATCAATTACTCAAAAAGGTGAAAGGTAGTTTATGTAAGAGTAGAAATAAAACATAACTTTCTAACCAAAGTAAAGACAGAAAAGGACTGTTGTATTTGTTCCAGTTCTGAAGAAATAGATCAGCAGACAATTATACATATACTTCATCATCTATAATCATGCTATGACAATTTCCTGTTGCTGCCTGTTACCTTGGAATCTTGAGGTATTCAGCATCTATTTTCCATATAGACACTGGTAGAAAGTGCATTTTAAAATTCTCTATTACCTTAGCCTACTATATATATATATATATATATATATATATATATATATATATATATATACACATACACATATACATATATATATATTTAGATATGAGATAGGACTTTCAATACACTTTTAATGTAATTCTAAAAATATTCCAATGTAGTTAACCACTGGTTTTATACTTACCTAGTTAGTACCTTTGCATAAATTGTTCATTTACTCTAGTGCTGGAGATAATTTGAATTAAATTTAATTTGGCTTTGTTCATATATAAGATATAAAAATGTGAAAACTAAAGGAGGAATTATTTGTTTTACAAAGTATTGCACTTGAGTTCACTGCAATAATGTATCATGACTTAATTTACCTGAGGACAATCCTGATTCAATAGGAATAGGTAAGATCAGCCATATTTTGTTTCAGCTAAACTGGATGCTTTTGAAAATGTATTTATATTTTAACTTAGAATTTACATTTTGTGAATAATTCTTAAATGCATCTGTAAACCTGTTTAGTCCCAAGAAGTTTCTACCAAAATCTCCCTAAGCAAAAATTACTATTGCTTTCTTGAAGAATCATGCTTAAATTATTACATGTATCTTAATCATACACAATAATCACTTTACCAATTCTACTCGAAGTAGCCACTTAATTTTCAGTAGTATATTTTCCTCTTGAAGAAATAACTGCGGCTTTCCAAAGAACACTGCTGGTCATAGCTGTAAAGGATTACGACTATCATTTGTTTGAAATGATTGAATAATTTCAGTTGGTATTTTACCATCATGCTTAAAAGAACTATTTTCAATGATTACTTATTTTTTAATCTTTAAAAGAATGATACATTTATGCCTTCATTCTGTGCACTGTTCACACTATAAACTTTATTGGGTAAGAATTCCATATGGAGTACACTGCTGAATATACAGGCTTTGACTTTTGTAGGGAAACTGCCTCCTAATTTGGTGTACAACATAATATCCCAATGTGAACACTGGGTATGACTTTGGGGACTGCAGTGTACTCTTTCAGAACAAGGATAAAAGTGCAAATATGCAAATATGCATTTTATGTTCCAAAGTCAGGATGTTTGGAGGCTACCAAGTGCCTTAAGATTCAATCCCTCTTTTCTCCTGCTCCAAACTTTCCATTGTACTTCATTTCACTAAGACGAGGTCAAAAGTAACAGCTGTGTCCTCCACTGGACACTGCCACGTGTCCAGGTTTCGTTCTCAGTTGCAACAGATAATGGAATGTTTATGTAGATGGAATTTAAACACATGGAATATACACATTCATGAAAAACGACTGAAGAATCACGACTTGGTAATGCTGTCAGTTTTGTGGTGTTACATATAAGCTATGGTGATTGTTCATATCTAAATTACTGCAAGTAAAGAGTAAAGGAGCAGTGTCTGTCATTGGTCCATTCAGGTGGGGAGAGACTGTGTAACTGTTGCTGCCACACCCAGTCATGGTGCCATACCAGCCCAAACCTTGTGAATTTGATAAACTGCAAGAAGAAAGGGCAAAAAAGCCATAGGACTGTGATCAGTATATAATGTCATGTTGGCATTTTTAGTTTTCGATGAATTTTATAATACAATTGGCATCAAATATATTGAAATATGTTCTTGGCCAAATAACCTAATGGATTTCTATAAGCTTCAATGACTTTTATGCTATATCCTTGATTCTATATCACATATCAGAAAAGAATGAATAACTACTACTCCAAAACTAGTAAATTGATTATGAGATAATAATCAGTCCTTATGTACTGGGGTCCATTTTAACACGTTTGTGTGTGTTATGTGTATATACAGATATATATGTATAATTATGTTTACACACACATATGCTAATTTAATCTTCACAACAACCCTATCAGATAGGTTCTATTATTATCCCTATTTTACAGATAAAAAACAAACTAAAACAACTGAGGTCAAGTAATTTGTCCCCATGAAGTGCAGATTATAGAAAATGATATATCAAACTCAAAGCATTACTGTAGCTGTGCATTCCCTTTGTGCTGATACATGCCTAAAGGTATGGACTTATAATGATTTGAGAACAAGGAGGGCATAAGATTTCCTATGGCACCTAAGCTTCCCAAGAGTTTTATCTAGGGTTTCTCTGTGGATTTTGAACAGCACAGTAGATATGGAAACACAAACACTATAATACAATTTCTTCCCTACTCCACCAACCCCATTTTTTTTTTTTTTTTTTAATGGCCGCGCTTGGGACACATGAAAGTTTCCAAGCTAGGGGTCAAATTGGAGCTGTAGCTGCCAGCCTATGCCACAGCCACAGTAATGCAGGATCCAAGCTGCATCTGCAACCTACACTGCAGCATGCGGCAACGCCGGATCCTTAACCCACTGAGTGAGACCAGGGATCGAACCCCCATCCTCATGGATACTAGTGGGGTTCTTAACCCATTGAGCCACAATGGGAACTCCCTTCCCCTGTCAACTAAGAACTAACAAGGGATCCTAAGATGAAATGGTACCATTTTACCTTCAAAGGCATTTCTCAAATAAGGGTAATATAGGGGCTCCAAGCCATATCAGATGATAATTCATTATAGTATAGGTTCCATCATGGGCTTGACATCATCTGTTCCAAGCTCCAATATTTTTTTTTTTTTTTTGCCGTTTCTTGGGCCGCTCCCGCGGCATATGGAGGTTCCCAGGCTAGGGGTCGAATCGGAGCTGTAGCCACCAGCCTATGCCAGAGCCACAGCAACGCGGGATCCGAGCCGCGTCTGCAACCTACACCGCAGCTCACGGCAACGCCGGATCGTTTAACCCACTGAGCAAGGCCAGGGACGGAACCCGCAACCTCATGGTTCCTAGTCGGATTCGTTAACCACTGCGCCACGACGGGAACTCCTCCAAGCTCCGATATTAAATGATCTTACTTATTGACACATATCAGCAATTCACCTTTTCACATTGGGGTTAAAGCTTAGATTTGTTCATTTCAATTTGTTTTGGTACTAATTCAGTACATCTACCTTCCTTCTCTTGAACTTCCCAGTCTTGGCAAGTCATCATCACTATCGTATCGTCTTGGATTGTCGAAAAAGTATGCTCTGGAACTATAACTGTGACTATTTATCATGCCAGCAGGTGCCTGTGGACAAAGTATTAGATAACATATATGAAGAGTTACTTTTCAACTAAGACAGGAGGCTGGGATCTATAATGTTTTTTAGTCTTGGCCAAAAATAGAAAATCAATATAAATGTTCCAATATTTTTAAAAATAAGGAGGACAGGCATTAGGGAATACTGTGATATCATACCAAATTCTGGTTTAATCTCTGTGCTCGGAAAAAGAGTACCACCGACCATGCTGGCACATGTTCCCACAGAAAGAGGACCATTCCAAATACTATATACTCTTCTCCACTTACGTCTTTTATATGAGCCTGTAAACAGAATATGGCAGAGCAATTTAAAAATATGTTTTATGTATAAGAAACCACTCTCAACAATCAATTTGCTTCAGGTGGGGTAAGTTAAAACATCAAGTTGCAAGCACATAAAACTCTAATTTTCCATTTTTTAGGGTTTCTCATGTAATGATATGTGTCCTTTAAAGATCATAAAAAGCTTTGATGTTAAGTAGAATAAAGAGGTATTAATTTTTTCAATGCATTAATTTGTGAAAATAATTTTAATACATGAGTAATGGAGTGGGGAGGTTAGGCCCCATAGACTGAAGAGAGTTATAAAAGAGGCTACTGGTTCCAGCTGCTCCAGAGGCAAAGTAATAGTACTTACCCTGAGTTACACCTGTAGAGAAATGTAATATGCAAGTCGCTCAGCTCTGTGGCTACTTAAAAACATGCTTTTGGACTTAAACTCCATGATGAATTTGTTTCTATTCTAATAGATGTGGGGAGAGAGAAATGGGAAAAGGAGTGAAGGGACTCTGCCACATGGAACCACATGTGAAAATTCCTTCTTAGAAAGATTACTGAAATTCTGATAAAATGGTACTCCAGGATGCCTTAAATTCAGCACAAAGTTAAATTAATAAAAAGATATGACATGTACCTATGTCAAACTATACTTCTAGGAAAAGGATGGAAAATGCTAGGAGGTCAAATATACATAGTTAGGGCACAAAAACACCTGGAGATCAAAAGAACTATGAATTCTTTCCCATTATCAAGACTGATAATGCCAGATTTTCATAAAAATCATAATCTAAAACAACCAAATATTTAGGTTATATGTAGTTCTTAGGAAACAGAGAATTTCATGCTAACAAATTATAGACAAAACCATATCCACTAGGTAATGACAGGCAATCAATTTATCTAGCGATATTTGAACACTATGTTTTAAAAAATTACTAAAACAGGTTTAGGACCAATAGATGTAAAGCACTATTAGTATTATTTACAAAAAGAAAATACTACTTTGGGGGAAATTCTCTCTGAAGAATGATTTCAAGTGCCACATGTAAATGAGGATTTTTAGACATAGAACTTAAGTATGATTACTGATAGTAGCTAGAGATTCCATAACTGTTTGTAGGTCAAACACTTAAAATGTTCTCTTCCTGAGGCTAATTTCATTATCATACATTTAGACTGGCAATACATGCTGGGTACTTACCTTATCTGAAAGATTATCCCAGCCATAATTAAATGGACTTTCTAATGTATCCTGAGATATGGTGATCACCACCAAATTATAACACGCTCTTGAAGAGTAGAGAAGAATGACTACAGAACCCACAACAACAGTCTGGCACAGAGACATACCCTAAAAGAAATAAAAATCATCGTCATGATGCTCTGCACATGTGTCATGACAAGCCAGTCATCCACACACAATCCACTCACCCTTCACAATGCACTTTTAGAAAACACTGACTGAGCACCAGTTGAAATAAACTCTTGATTATCTTGCTTCCCAATTCCTATTCTTAGAACCACCTGTGTTTAAACTACCCTGTTAATACAAGTAAGTTCTTTGCCAACTTGCCCAAAGGCAGCTAGAGGAAGATTTTGTTCTGCCAAGGTTATCTTACTCCTTTAAGCAGCATATGAGTAAACAAGTCGGCAAAAGAAATGAGCTTTAATTGATGTTAATCAGAGAAGTAATTTAGTCATAATGAGAAAAGAATGGGAAATAGAAGCATTAGTCCATTTGATACACTTAATTTCCAATAAGATGCAAAGTTAGAAATACAACTCCTACACTATTTGCTTTGTCTCACTAGATTCTATTAGAGCTGATGTTAATCCCCTACTAATGCTGTTATATTGATGACAAAATGATGTAGGCATCCAAAATGTACTTTCAAATTCAAAATATTTTAATGCTAAGGCTTTCACCATTTTCCCAAATATAGGAAGGAAGCCTTTATAACTTAGTGGTTGTCAACTAGAGAGTGTATATTGGAGTTATCAACTTCTGCAGAGATTCTTAACCTGGGTTATCTCAATACAGTTGGTTTCCTTTGTAACCCTATTTATTTTCAAGATAGCATTCTTTTTTTAAATTAAAAAATTTTTTTCTTTCTATAGATATACCTATAGCATATGGAAATTCCCAGGCCAGGGGTCGAATTGGAGCTGCAGCTGAGGCCTATGTCACAGCCACCACAGCCATGGTAACATGGGATATGAGCTGCATCTGCAACTTACTCCACAGCTTGCAGCAACACCGGATCCTTAACCCACTGAGTGAGGTCAGGGATTAAACCCATATCCTCACATGGACTACATCAGGTCCTTAACCTGCTGAGCCACAATGGGAACTCCTCAAGACATTATTCTGAAAAGTGACAACAATTGCCAAAGAAATCTATTGTGCAAAACATCTAATATAGTGTTTTGGAAGTCACAATGATTAAGGGGCAATAATGGCATTTAGCAAACGAGGGCCAGGGATGCCAGATGACATACAATTGACGAGCAAGTTCTCCACATAAGAGAATGCTTCTCCGATCCTCATAACTTCCTTTTTTTCTATTCTTTCTTTTTCTTTTTTTTTCTTTTCTTTTTCTTTTTTGTCTTTTTAGGGCTGCACCTGTGCCATATGGAGATTCCCAGGCTAGGGGTCAAATTGGAGCTGTAGCTGCCGGCCTGCGCCACAGCCACAGCAATATCAGTTCCAAGCCTCATCTGAGACCTACACCACAGCTCGTAGCAATGCGAGACCCTTAACCCAGTGAGCGAGGCCAGGGATGGAACCTGCTTCCCCATGGATGCCAATCAGATTCATTCCTGCTAAGCCACGACAGGAACTCTTGATCTTCATAATTTTCCAATGTTCTCTTAGACATTCATGACAATGAAAAATCTGTTTATAATGATCTAAGCCAGAACCTAACTCCATTTTACATATAAACAAAGTTTATGCTTGCATAGTTTATTTATTTATTTATTTGTCTTTTTAGGGCCGCACCCGCCGCATAGGGAGGTTCCCAGGATAGGGGTCTAATCGGCCTATGCCACAGCCACATTAACGGGATCTGAGCTGCATCTATGACCTACACCACAGCTCATGGCAACGCTGGATCCTTAACCCAATGAGCAAGGCCAGGGATTGAACCCGCATCCTCGTGGAGTTGGATTCATCTCCACTGCGCCACAATAGGAACTCCTTAAACAGTCTATTAATTTCAGGATAGAATTAGGTGATTAAAATGTTATTAGAGGGGTTCACTGGGTTTGGTAGAATCAAGAACCATTATTATAACTGACTTCCTTATAAGAACAACACATTTTAGAGGTATATGAAAAGGAAGTGAACTAAAAGATGAAATATACCTTGAAAGATGTTGGGAGAGTAACACAGTATTCTCTGAGCTAACCCACTACCATAGCAAAAAATATGTGTGAAAATAAATAAAATCCTAGCAAGATTAAATTTTTAAATCAAGGCTAAAATATTTCTACAATATGCATTTTTTATTTTTGTGAATTCCCAAAAAGGGTTGTTAATAAAAAATAATCTAAAAAAACCTGGTTTCCATTTAAAAAATACTATATTATTAAAGGAAAGTTAGGTAACAAGAAAAGTTAGAATGCTGTAAGCATTACCATCTTTTAAAATTCCGCTAAGTTTGGAGTTCCCATCGTGGCGCAGTGGTTAACGAATCCGACTAGGAACCATGAGGTTGCGGGTTCCGTCCCTGCCCTTGCTCAGTGGGTTAACGATCCGGCGTTGCCGTGAGCTGTGGTGTAGGCTGCAGACGCGGCTCGGATCCCACGTTGCTGTGGCTCTGGTGTAGGCCGGTGGCTACAGCTCCGATTCGACCCCTAGCCTGGGAACCTCCATATGCCGCAGGAGCGGCCCAAGAAATAGCAACAACAACAACAAAAAGACAAAAGACAAAAAAAAAAAATTCCGCTAAGTTTGAAGTTCCCTTAGTGGCTCAGTGATTAACAAATCCAACTAGGAACCATGAGGTTGCAGGTTTGATCCCTGGCCTTGCTCAGTAGGTTAAGGATCAGGCATTGCTGTGAGCTGTGGTGTAGGTCGCAGACGCGGCTTAGATCCTGTGTTGCTGTGGCTCTGGCATAGGCTGGTGGCTACATCTGCGATTCGCCCCCTAGCCTGGGAACCTCCATGTGCCACGGAAGCGGCCCTCAAAAGGCAAAAATAAAAATAAAATAAAATAAAATAAAAGTAAAATAACTGTAAGTTTATAGCCACTGCTTTGAGAAATAAAAATGACTGCTAAAAAACCATTTTTTTTGTTTGTTTTAAATGGCCACAACTGTAGCATATGGAAGTTTCCTGGGCCAGGGATTGAATCTGAGCCTCAGCTTTGATCTATGCCTTTTAACCTTTCAACCCACTGCACTGGGCCAGGGATCAAACCCACACCTCTGCAATGTCCTGAGCTGCTGTGATCGGATTCTTAACCCTACTGTGCTACACTGGGAAGTCCAAAAAAAATCCTATAAAATGGAGATATTCTGCTTATACTTGTAAATACTATAAAAACTACAAAAAATTGTGAAAAAGAGGAAAGAATAATATTAATTAATGAAACAAAAAATTGCAGCCAAATTACATAAATATAACAGAGAAAGAATCCCACCAGGAGTTCCCATTGTGACTCAGTGGGTTAAGAACCTGACTAGTATCCATGAGGATGTGGGTTCAATCCCTGGTCTTGCTCAGTAGGTTAAGGATCTGGCGTTGCCACAGCAGCAGTGTAGCTTGCAGATGTGGCTCAGATCCAGTGTTGCTGTGGCTCTGGTGTAGGCTGGCAGTTGCAGCTTAGATTCCACCCCAGCTCAGGGAACTTCCATATGCTGTGGATGTGGCCCTAGAAATTAAAAAAAAAAAAAAAAAAAAAAAGAGAGAGAGAGAGAGAGAAGCCCACTGATTTAGCAAAAAACATTCTTCCCCACAAAATACAGGATTATAAAACAAAAGATAAGGATTCAGCCACATGGAAAGCCTTGTGAAAAAGTTGAAGAAAATCTTTGTAAATTGAATAGTCCTAACAAACAATTCCACTCAGGAGCAATCTTCAAGGAATGTTCTCCCTTCCTTCATCTCTGATATGTACATACCACTTTTTAGCAATTCCACACTTGACAAGTAAAGAAGGTTACACCTCACTCCAGTATGCATATCATTAGCTAAAGTTCAGTATTTGTTTGCAGGTATTTTTAGAATGCAGATATGCAGAAACCTCTACCTAGTGATCACTGAGTTTTGACAAATTTGTACACAAATAGAGAACATTGCCATCACTCCAGAAAGTACCTTTATCCCCCTTCCCCACCAGCCAATCTCCAGACGCAAATACTCTCCTGCTTTTGTTTTTACTACAGCTTAGCTCTGCTTTAGAACTTCACATAAATGGAATCATAGAATATGAACTTTTTTGTAGGTATCATTCACTCAGCATAATGTTTTGAGATTCAAACATGTTGTTGGGTGTATTAGCAGTTAGGTCATTGTATTGCTCAGGTAGATAATTAGGGTGACCAACTCCTCCTGGTTTGCTCAAGTTTCCCAGTTAAAATAAAAAAAGTTTCTTAGTTTTAGCACTGAAAGTCGCACATTGTAGAAAACTCCTCAGACCTGGACAATCCAGGAAAGTTAGCCCCACTAATTCCACTGTATAATTATACAAGTTTGCTTCTATTAGAATTTGTTTATCCATTTTTTCTGTTGATGGACAGTTTCTGTGAACATTCTTATACAAATCTTTTTGGTGGACATACATTCTCACTTCTTTTGGGTGAATACCTAAGAATGGAATTGCTGGGTCATATGGTAGGTGTAAGTTCAGCTGTGTAAGAAACTGCCAGAGCATTTTCCAAAGTGGATGTACAGTTTTATACTTCCAACAAAGTATGAGAGTTTCAGTTGTTCCATATCTTAGACAACATTTGGAGTTGTCAATCTTTCTAATTTTAGCCACGCTGGTGGATGTTTTGGCTTTAATTTGCATTTCCTTGGATGACTAATGATATTGTGCTTATTGGCCATTTGTATATCTTCTTTGTGAAAAGTCTGTTCATATCTTTGACCATTTTATAATTGGGTTGTCTTTTTTAAAAATAGGACTTCCCTGTGGGTCACAACAAAATTACTGAATTGTAGATGATCTCTATATATGTTGGAAATGAGTTTCTTGTGAGATGTATGTCTTGCATATTTTCTCAAAGTCTGTAGCTTGCCTTTGCATTTTCTTAGTCTTGCCTTTTGATGGGAAAATGTAAATTTAATAAGTCTAATTTATGAATTTATTATTTTGTGATTACTTTCAATGACATACCTAAGAAATCCTTGCCTATACCCAAGTTGTAAAGAGAGTCTCCTGTGTTTACTTTTAAAAGACTTTTTTTATAGACTTCTTTCAGTTATATTTAGGTTTGTGATCCATTTTGAATTTTGTGTGTGTGTGTACAGTACAAGATGGACATAGAGGTTTATTTTTTTTAATGTGGATATCCAGTTGTTCCAGCATCACTCACTAGCTAAAAAGATTTCCTTTCCCTTTGAATTGCTTTAGCATTTTTGTCAAAAATCAAGATCATATAAATATGGATTGTTACCCCTCTATTCTGTTCCATTGATATATTTGTCTATTTTATGTCTGTAACACTTTCTTTCCTTTTTTTTTTTTTTTTTTTAGCTTTTTAGGGCCACACCCACGGCATATGGAGCTTCCCAGGCAAGGGGTGGAATTGAAGCTGCAGGTCTATGCCACAGCCACAGCAACTCGGAATCCAAGCCACGTTTGCAACCTATACCACAGCTCATGGCAATGCCAGATCCTTAACCCACTGAGCAAGGCCAAGGATTGAACCTGTAGCCTTACAGTTCCTAGTTAGATTCGTTTCTGCTGAGCCATGATGGGAACTCCCACAGTCTTAATTACTGTAGCTTTTTACTAAGTTCCAAAGTCATATCAGCTAAATCCTCTTCTTTTTTCAGAGGACTATTTTCTGCACTGTTAAATACAATAGCCATTAGCTACATGTATTTACACTTAAACTAAATTAAAGTAAAAGATCAGTTCCTTTGTAGCACTTGTTCCTTTCAAGTGCTCAAGAGTCACATATGGTTAGTTAACATACTGAATAGTGCAGCTAGAGAATATTTTTGACATTGCAGAAAGTTCTATTGGCAAGTGCTACTTTTCAAGTACTTTAGGCCCTTTATATTTCCATATAAATTTTAGAATAAACTTGTCAATTTCAATTTTTTTTAAAACTTCAAGGTAGAATTATATTTGGGATTGCATTGAATCTACAGGTCATTTTGGGGAGAATTGCCATTTTAATAAATACTGCATCTTCCAATCCATGAACAATGGTCTTCATTGATTTAGACTTTTAATTTCTCTCAGCAATATTTTGTAGTTTGTGGTATAGATGTATTGCTCATCTTTTGCAAAATTTATTTGTAGGTTTTTTTTATTGCTACTGATGCTGTAGAACGGTTTTTGAATTTCATTTTCTAATTTACTGCTCTGGGTATACATAAAAATACAATGTAATTTTGCATTTTGACCTTGTATCCTGAGAACTTGCTATATTCACTATTCATTCTAGTAGTTGTTTTGTAGATTCCTTAAGATATTATACATAAATAATCATGTTATCAGAAATTAGAGAGTTTCACTTAATTTATAATTTTATACCTCTTTTCTTTCTCATTTTATTGGAATATTGAATAGAAATGGTGAGAATGGACATCCTTGCTTTGTTCCCAAACTTAGGGGCAAAACATTTAATGCTTCTAAGTATAATACTGATTGTAATTTTTTTTTATAGATTTCTTTTATCAGATTGAGGAACATTCCTTTCATTCTCTCTTGGCTGAAGGTTTCATTGTTGTTATTTTTAAATCATGAAGAGTGGTGAACTTTGTCAAATGTTTTTTCTGCATCTATTCAAATAATTATTTGTTTTTCTCCTTTGTTCTCTCAATATAGTGAATTACACTGATTTTCTTTTAAGAAAACAAATATTTGGTTTATTTAATTTTAATTTTTTATTATGATTGATTTACAATGTTCTGTCAATTTCTATTATACAGCAAAGTGACCCAGTCATTCATACACACACACACACACACACATACATAAATACACATTCTATTTCTCACACTATCCTCTATCCTGCATCATGTTCCATTACATGTGATTAGATATATGGTTCCCTGTACTATACAGCAGGATCTCATTGCCTGTCCACACCAAATTCAAGTTTTCATCTACTAACCCCATATTCCCAATCTACCCCATTCCCTCCCCTTCCTCTCTGGCAAACATGAGTTTGTCCTACATGTCCATGATCTTTTCTGTTTTGTCGATAGATCTTTTGTGCCATAGTTCAGACTCCACATATAAGTGATATCATATGGTGTCTTTCTCTTTCTGACTTACTTCACTCCACTCAGTATAAGTCTCTAGTTCCATCCATGTTGCTGCAAATAGCATTATTTTGTTCTTTTTTAATGGCTGAGTAGTATTCCATTGTGTATATGTACCACATCTTCTTAATCCATTCATCTATCATTGGACATTTAGGTTGTTTCCTTGTCTTGGCTATTATGAATAGTGCTGCAGTGAACATAGGGGTGCATGCATCTTTTTCAATGAAATTTTTGTCTGGATGTATGCCCAGGGGTAGGATTGCTGGGTCATATGGTAGCTCTATATTGAGTTCTATGAGGTATTTCCATACTATTTTCCATAGTGATTGTACCAAGTTACATTCCCACCAACAGTGTAGGAGGGTTCCCTCTTCTCCACACCCTCTCCGGCATTTGTTATTTGTTGACTTGTTAATGACGGCCACTATAATTGGTGTGAGGTGGTACCTCATTATAGTTTTGATTTGCATTTCTCTAATAATTAGTGATGTTGAGCATTTTTTCATGTGCCTGCTGGCCATCTGTATGTCTTCTTTGGTGAAATGTCTATTTAGGTCTTCTGCCCATTTTTCAATTGGGTTGTTTGTTTTTTGCTGTTGAGTTGTATGAGTTGTTTGTATATTTTGGCGATTAAACCTTTGTCAGCTGAGTCATTTGCAAAAATTTTCTCCCATTCTGTGGGTTGTCTTTTCAGTTTTTTTTAATGGTTTCCTTTGCTGTGCAGAAGCTTTTTAGTTTAATTAGGTCCCATTGGTTTATTTGTGTCTTTATTTTCTTTACTCTAGAAAGTGGATTAAATAAGATGTTGCTGTGACATGTCAAAGAGCATTCTGCCTATGTTTTCCTCTAGAAGTTTTATAGTGTCTGGTTTAACATTTAGGTCTTTAATAGATTTTGAGTTTATTTGTGTGTATGGTGTTAGATAATGTTCTAATTTCATTCTCTTACATGTAGTTGTCCAGTTTTCCCAGCATAAACTTTTGGAAGCTAAACAATATGCTACTAAACAATCAATGGATCATTGAAGAAATCAAAGAGGAAGTTAAAAGATACATAAAGACAAATGACAATGAAGATACAACAATCTAAAACCTATGGGATGCAACAAAAGCAGTTCTGAGAGGGAAGTTTAGAGCAATATAATCTTATTTCAGGAAAGAAGAAAAAATGCAATAAACAACCTAACCTTACACCTTAAACATCTAGAGAAGGGAGAACAGACAAGGCCCAAAATTAATAGAAGGAAAGAAATCATAAATATTGGAGCAGAAATTAATAACATAGAGACAAAGAAAACAATTGAGAAAATCAATGAAACCAAAAGTTGGTTCTTTGAAAAGATCAACAAGTTGATAAACTGTTAGCCAGACTCATCAAGAAAAAAGGGAGAGGGTTCAAATCAATAAAATTAGAAATGAAAAAAGGAGAAGTCACAATTGACACTTTTGAAATACAAAGGATCATGAGAGATTACTATGAGCAACTGTATACCAATAAAATGGACAGATTTTTGCAAAGGTACAACCTACCAAGACTGAACCAGGAAGAAATATAAAATATAAATAGACCAATCACAAGTACTGAAATTGAAAATATGACTTAAAAACTTCCAAAAAACAAAAGTCCAGGACCTGATGGCTTCATAGCTGAGTTCTACCAAACATTCAGAGAAGAGTTAACACCTCTTCTTATGAAACTTTTCCAGAAAATTGCAGAAGAAGGAACACTCCCAAGCTCATTCTATGAAGCCCCATTACCCTGATACCAAAACCAAAGATACCACAAAAAAAAGAAAATTACAGGCCAATATCACTCATAAACATAGATGCAAAAATCCTCAACAAGGGGTTCCTGTCATGGCGCAGCAGAAACGAATCTGACTAGGAACCATGAGGTTGCGGGTTTGATCCCTGGCCTTACTCAGTGGGTTAAGGATCTGGTGTTGCTGTGAGCTGTGGTGTAGGTTGCAGAGGTGGCTTGGATTCAGCGTTGCTGTGCCTCTGGCATAGGCCGGTGGCTACAGCTCCAATTCAACCCTTAGCCTGGGAACCGCCATATGCCACAGGTGCAGCCCTAAAAAGACCAAAAAAAAAAAAAAATCCTCAACAAAATATTAGCGAACCGCATACAACAATACATTAAAAAGATCATACACCATGATCAAGTAGGACTTATCCCAGGGATGCAAGCATTCTTCAATATCCACAAATCTATCAATGCGATACACTACATCAACAAACTGAAAAATAAAAAGCATATGATCATCTCAATCAATGCAGAAAAAGCTTTTGACAAAATTCAATACCCATTCCTGATAAACACTCTCCAGAGAGTGGGTACAGAGGGGAACTACCTCAATATAATAAAAGCCATTTATAACAAACGTACAGCTAACATCATTCTCAATGGTGAAAAACAGAAAGCATTTCCATAAGATCAGGATCAAGACAAGGATGTTCTGTTTCACCAATGCTATTCAACAGTCTTGGAAGTCCTAGCTATGGCAATCAGAGAAGAAAAAGAAATAAAAGGATTCCAAATTGGAAAAGAAGAAGTAAAACAATTACTGTTTGCAGATGACATGATTCTATATCTAGAAAATCCTAAAGACACTACCAGAAAACCATTAGAGCTCATCAATGAATTTGGTAAAGTCGTAGGATACAAAATTAATACACAGAAATTAAATGCATTTTCTATATACTAACAATGAAAGATCAGAAAGAGAAATTAATGAAACAGTCCCATTTACCATTGCATCCAAAAGAATAAAATACTAATGAATAAACCTACCTAAAGAGACAAAAGACCTGTACTCTGAAAACTATAAGACACTGATGAAAGAAATCAAAGAAGACACAAACAGATGGAAAAATATATCATGCTTTTGGATTGGAAGAATCAATATAGTCAAGATGACAATATTACCTAAGGCAATCTCTAGATAGATTCAATGCAATCCCTATCAAATAACCAAGGACATTCTTTATAGAACCAGAACAAAATACTTTAAAATTTGTATGGAAACATAAAAGACCTCGAACAGCCAAAGCAATATTGAAAAGAAAAGGTGGAACTGGAGGAATCGGGCTCCCTGACTTTAGACTCTATCACAAAGCTACAGTCATCAAGACGGTATGCTATTGGCACAAAAACCGGAAATATAGATCAATGGAACAGGATAGAAAGCCCAGAAAGAAATCCAAACACCCATGGTCAATTAATCTATGACAAAGTTGGCAAGAATATACAGTGGAGGAAAGACAGTTCTCTTCAATAAATGGTGGTGGGAAAAGTGGACAACTGCATGAAAAAGAATGAAATTAGAACATTATCTAACACCATACACAAAAATAAACTCAAAATTTAAATGTTAAACCAATGTTGCATTCTTGGGATAATCTCTTTTTAGTCATGATGTGTTATCCTTTTTTATACCTTGCTTATATTCTGTATTTTCAAGTAGAAGTGATACTAATTTGTAATTTTTGTTTCATAATATCTTTGTCAAATTTTGCTGTCAGAGTAATGCTATTCTCATAAAACATGTTAGGAAGTAATCCTTTCTCCTCTATTTTCCAAGGAGTTTGTTTAATATTGGTGTTATTTCTTCTTTAAATATTTGATAGAATTAACCAGTGAAATCATCTGGTCTGGAGTTTTGAAGGAAACTTTGGATAACAAATTCAATTCTTTAATACAGGACTATTTGCACTTTATTATGTTGAATTTTAAAAAATTTGTCCATTTCATCTAAGTTGTCAAATTTATTCACAAAGGGGTTTTTTTTAATAATAATCTCTCATTTTTCTTTTACTGTCTATAAGATCTATCCTGATTGTCCTGCTTTTATTTATGATATTGGCAATCTGTATTTTCATGCTGCTTTTTTTCTATACCTCAAGTTAATTTTTGGCTTTAATTTCTCAATTTTCTGTTTCATTGATTTCTTTTTTTTTCTTTTTTTTTTGTGTCATTTCTTGGGTCACTCCCGTGGCATATGGAGGTTTCCAGGTTAGGGGTCTAATGGGAGCTATAGCTGCCAGCCTACACCACAGCCACAGCAACGCAGGATCCGAGCCATGTCTGCAAACAACACCACAGCTCATGGCAACGCCGGATCCTTAACCCACTGAGCAAGGCCAGGGATCGAACCTGCAACCTCATGGTTCCTAGTCGTATTCACAAACCACTGAGCCATGACGGGAACTCCCTGTTTCATTGATTTCTATTCTTATCTTTATTAAGTCCTTCTACTTACTTAAGAAAAAAAACTTTCTCATAAATTTCCCCTGTAGTTTTTAAGGTGAAACCTTAGGCACTGACTTTTTATCTTTCTCCTTTTGTAATGCAGCATTTAAAGCTATATTTTTCTCTTCAAGCGTTATTTTAGCTGCATTCAACATTTATACACTGTTTTTCACTATTCTTCAAGTTGAAACACTTTTTTTCTTTTCTTTCCTTTTTTTTTTTTTCTTTTGTCTATTTAGGGCCACACCCATGGCATATAGAAGTTCCCAGGCTAGGGGCTGAATTGGAGCTATATCTGCTAGCCTACACCACAGCCACAGCAATGGCAGATCCCAGCTGCATCTGTGACCTACACCACAACTCACAGCAATGCCAGATCCTTAACCCACTGAGTGAGACTAGGGATCAGACCTGGGTCCTCATGGATCCTAGTCAGAATCATTCCTGCTGAACCACGACAGGAGCTCCTGAAATATTTTCTAATGTCTTTGTGACTTCCTCTCTTTCTCATGGGTTATTTGTAATTACGTTGCACAATTTCCAAATATTTTGACTTTTTAAAAGAAGTCATGCTGGTATTGAGTTGTGGCCAGAAAATAGTCTTTGATTCCAATCTTTTTGAATGTATCATACTTATCTTATGGTCCATTGTATGGTTTATTTTAATGACCATATCCATGATCAGTTGAAAGAAATGTGTATTCCCCAGTTACAGGGAATCAACTGGCTCATGGATATTGTTAGCGTTGCTCAGATTTTCTGCATCTACTGATTTTTTTTGTTTTTTTTTTCTGAGGATGACCATTAAAATTTCGATGATTATGGAGATTTTTTTCCTCTTTATTTCTTACTATTTGGCTTTATGTACACATTTATGGTTTTTACATCTTCCTGATGAACTATACCTCTTTATATTTGGTAATATCTGTTGCTTAACTTTTTATATCTAGTACTACCCATTGTCTCAAAGTCTCTTCTGATATTAAAGTGCCTTTTTACACTTTTTGAATGCATAGTATATTAGCTTCCATCTACTTATTTTCAACTTATATCTGCCTTTATGTTTAAAGTACATTTAAAGTACATAGATGGGTCTTGTTTTATTAGAAACTTATTTTGACAGTCTCTACCTTTTAACAGGAGAGTTTAGTCCATTAACAATGTAATTCGTGATATGTTTGGATATAGGTATAAATATATGCATTTTTGGAGATTAACTCAGTTTGTTCTCTGTACCTTTACTGGGTTCTTGCTAGTTTCCTTTGGTTATACCTGCTACAGTCTTATTATTATCAAACAAGTAATTATTTGGAAATCTTAAAATTTTTCTTGTACCTACATGTCAATACAAGAATGGGTACAATTTACAGATTTGTTTTACAATATTTAAGAATTTTCTTCAAAAATTAAAAAAAATTCAATTTAATATTAAACTCATTTTAGAAATTAATCATATTTTTTGGCCATACCCATGGCATGTGGAAGTTCCCAGGCCAGGGGTTGAACCCACATCACAGGCAGTGACCTGAGATGTTGCAGTGACAATGCCAGATCCTTAGCCTGCTATGCTATAAAGGCACTCCCTTTTTTTTTCATGTTGAAGAATGGATTATTGATTTAGGGGACTTGTTATTTTATTGGCACAAAGTTTCAGTATGGGATGATGAAGATGTTCTGAGGATGGATAGTCATAGTGGTTGTACAACAATGTGAATGTACTTAATGCCACTGAACTGTACATTTAAAAATGGTTAAAATGGTAAATTTCATGTTATGTATATTTTATCACAATAAAAAGTATTTTTCTCAACATACAGCTTCTCTGTTTAAGATGCTGAGAAAGATGAAAGTGTTAGAATTCTCTGGCTCAATGAAGAAAAAATACATCAAAGTAACTGGGTGAAACTTGTTTTATCAAATGAAATGTTATAAAAACTGTCTTTCAATAGGCTTTATAAATGTTAATAATTTGCCTTACTGTGTCTTCTGTGACAGAACATCATGTCCAAGTTAAGCTGCCGCATCTTTTGAAACCACTCATTTAGAGTTTAGTGCAAAAGAAACTGAAATTTTAAATGCAGGTGTGGTGAGCATGTTAAATACCACAAATTGTTTTTATAACTTTCCAAACTAGAGATTAAAAAGCCATTCAAATATTTTACAGGTGAAGTTATTATACTGCATTGGCTGGTAAAGCACTCACAATAGCTGAGAGACTAGACAGATTGCACAGTTGATATTGCTGAATGCCTGCTGGATGAAAAGTCCATACAAGAAATTATGGCACTGCCATTTCCCAATACAGAAATTCACTTATTCAAAGATTTTTTTTTCTTTTCATTTTTGGTGGACCCACAGCATATGGAATTCCTGGGCCAAGGATCAGATCCAGGCTAGGGATCAGATCCAAGCTGCAGTCGCAACCTAAGCCACAGCTATGGTAACATGGAGAACTCCTACTGATTCAAAGATTTAACTGATAACATAAAGAGTGATTTAATATCTTGTCTGTAGACTTATTTTTTGCCTTAACAAATAAAGGAGGCTGATATAGCAGGACTAATTTTGTGTTCATCTGGTGTTATCACCAATTAATCAACCGTGAAGATACTCTTTTATGTCAGTGCCTGAGAAGAAACACAAGTAGTACTGAACTATTTAAAGTGTTGAAAATTATTCTGTTTGTCCTAGGCCAAATGTGTTGATAATCTCACTAATGGTACAAAAGCAATGGTGGGTAAAACTTTGGGGCTTAGCACAAATCAATGCAGCGGCATCAAGCTGTATTGTATTGTTCACTACTGTGTTAAAGAAGATGTGCACTTAAAGCCCTTTTGCTGCATACTGCAGGAAAGTGGTTGTCTTGAGGAGAAGCACTTATGTGATTATTTTACTTGTGAGCTGAACTGGCCACTTTTTTCACAAAATCCCATTTTTTACTTAATAGACAGCTATGGCAGACAAACAATGGTTATTCAGACTTCGTTAAGGTTCATTCATTTTTTTCCAAAATAAATGAAATGAACCTGCCACATCAAAGAAAACAGCTTGACAAAATTTATCGCCAATTATGAAATATAAACTTTCAAGGGAAAATTAGAATTTTTGAAAACTTGTAAGCACTTACATTCACTGTAAGACTGGCAGCTTCCCAAAACTTAAATACTTTTCTGATGAGATTGGTGGTGATATTAACAATTTTTTTTTTTTTTTTAGGGCTGCACACACGGCATATGGAGTTTTCCAGGCTAGGGGTCGAATCAGAGCTGTAGCTGCTGGCCTGTGCCACAGCCACAGCAATGCCAGATCCGAGCCATGTCTGTGACCTACACCGCAGCTCATGGCAGTGCCAGATCCTTAACTCACTGAGTGATGCCAGGGATTGAGCCAGCATCCTCATGGCTATTAGTCAAATTCATTTCCGCTGAGTCATGATGGGAACTCTAACATGTGTGATTTTGGATACTGTCTAATGAAATGTATCAACATTTTGAAGATCAATGATCACTCTTTTCCAATGATCAATGCATGGTGTTACAAACTCATTCAAAATGTAAGACAGGACAATGGAGGGTACAAAAATTTCACTAATATGATTTTAGATTCCACATGACAACTAACCTTTAAGAAACCTCCATTTCAGAGTTTGGGTGCCGTATTAAGGAATGATATCCACAACTATCTGAAAAGGCTATTATAATTCTCCTCCATTTTCCAACTACACATATGTATGAGGATAGATTTTCTTCATATACTTCAATTTAAACAACACATCACAATAGATTGAACTCAGAAGCAGACATGAACATCCAGCTGTCTTCTATTAAGTCGACATTCAAGAGATTTGCAAAATGTGTAACAATGTCCATCTTCTCACTGAATTATTTTTGTTTTAGAAAATATAATTATTTATCATGAAAACGTTATTCATTTTAACACATACTGGATCTAATATTGGTATTTTAAATGAAGTAATAAATGAATATTTTTAGGATTCTTCAATTCTTTTCTCTAAAATCTATACATAGGTAGATATAAGCTAAATAAACAAAAGCTCTTTGGGGTCCTCAATAACTTGTAGGAGTGTAATAGCCTCTTGAGGCAAAAAAGTTTGAGAACTACTGCTCTAGGGATTATAATATATATCCTTAATTTTTCAGTCTAAGTAATAATATCATACCACAGAATGTAAAAAGTATGAACTGCAGCCATATAGGCCCTGTCCTTTATGCTACAGTGCTATAGTTGTTACATATATAAAGAATTATATATATATATATATACATATGGAAGTCTCACATGTTAATTTTTGCTTTGCACATTTATTTTAAAATTATATTTACCTACATATTTATTATTTTTCATGTTCTTCATTTCTTCCCAAAGAGCTAAAATTCAGGCTAATTTTATTTCCCTTCAGTCTGTAGAATTTTCTTAGCATCTCCTATAGTGTAGGTCTATTTTTTTTTTTTTTTGTCTTTTTGCCATTTCTTGGGCCGCTCCTATGGCATATGGAAGTTCCCAGGCTAGGGGTCCAATCAGAGCTGAAGCCGCTGGCCTACACCAGGGCCACAACAACGCTGGATCAGAGCCGCGTCTGCAACCTACACCACAGCTCACGGCAACGCCAGATCGTTAACCCACTGAGCAAGGGCAGGGATCGAACCTGCAACCTCATGGTTCCTAGTCAGATTCATTAACCACTGCGCCATGATGGGAACTCCCAGTGTAGGTCTATTGATAATGAACTCTCTAAGTTTTCTTTTACCTGCTGATGTTTTTATTTCTTCATCATTCTTTACGAATATCTTCACTGGATATAGACTTCAGAGTTGACAACATTTTTCTTCCAGCAGTTCAAAGATATTGTTTCCATGTCTTCTGGCTCCCATCATATGTGATGAGATGCAAGCTATCATTTGAATCAATGTTTCCTTATGTATGTGTCATCTTTCTTTGCTCTCAAAATTTTCTTTTTGGTTTTAAATACTTTGGCTACAATAAATCTAGGTGAGATTTTCTTTATTTTTATCCTGATTGGGGTTTTTGAGCTTCATGAAACTGTATTTATGTCTCTTATCAATATTGCAAAATTTAGGTCTTCAAATATTTTTTTCCAATCTCATTTTCCTCAGCTTTCCTTTGGGAATTCCAATTATATATAATTTGAACCTGAGAATATGTTCATTTTGTTATAATCTTCCCCCCACTATCCTTTTCTTCAGATTGGATAATTTCTATTGATTTAAATTTATGACTCTTCTTTCATTTCAAATCTGCTGCTAAGCCCAACTAGCTACTACTTAATTTTAAATATTGTACTTTTTTAATTCTAAAATTCAGGGTAGTTTTAAAAAATAATTTCTATTTCTCTTGAGATTTATTTATTTATTCATCCAAGTATATTTTCCTTTACATCCTTATGGATATTATAAATCTTTGTCTGATAAATCCAACATCAGTCATCTGTGGGGGCACTGCCTCCAATGATTGCTTTTTGAGTTTTGCTTTTTGCTCTTGATAATGTTGTATTTTTCCTGTTTATATCTAGTAACTTTGCGTTGTATTTTAGACATTGTTAAGTGCCATGTTTTAGAGTCTGGATACAGTTACAGTCCTCTGAAAAGCAATGCTATTTCTTTTTTCCCTTTTCCTTTAATTTTTTAAAGTAAACAATTAACCTTGCTAGACTCAAATCCCAAACTGTCTTCCATGCATGAATAGCAGCTGAAATCTCAGTTCAATTCCTTTACCCTTAATTGTGCTGCTGCTTGGAGTCTTTCCTGCACATGTGTAGTTTGGGCATTAGATAAAAATTTGGCAGAGTTTATAATCAGAATTTGGAACTTCCTCTATTTGGCTGTCTTCTTCCTGAGCTTTCTCACTCACTTTCCATCTGGAATAGCTTCTTGAATTTTGTCTTATGTTCTTTAAGCAAGTAAAATTGTGGGGTTTTTCTTCAAGTTTTGATTGCCCCATGGATGAGAACTTCCCTCAGGCTAGAAGCTGTAAAAAACAAGAAACTCACTCAGTCTCATTTCCTTCTTCTAAGTGGTTGCTCTCCAGTGCCTTCAGTGCTTTTTATATTTCATTCAGAATTTATCTTTGCTTTTTGCAGAAGGTTGGGTCCAATAGAAGCTACTCAACCAATACCAGAAGTAGAACCCTGCACACATTTTCTGAATCCATCTCACATAGGCTATTTCCATTTTGAAATTAAAATGCTAAACTAAGCATCAAAAATAAGAAAACAAAGTAGTCTCGATGAGTAAATTTAAAAATGTATTTAGATAATTATAAGGCCCAACCAATTTCAAAAATAGTTTCAGAGTGCTAAGACATAGTGAAATTAGGTCTCTGGCTCCCATGACTATCATTATGGAGTAGATGGCTTTTACTGTGGACCTTCTGATCACGGACACTTAAAAAGATTCTGAAAATGATGGCTGGTCTAGTAAAAGACTCTATAAGTATAAGGGAAAGTGACTTGAGCTTAGGAACACATAAAAGATATAAATCCAAGGTTGTAAGCAGGGATTTTTCAAATGGGACAAGTGTGTGCTAAGTTGGCTCAGCAATGGAATAGGAAATAAGACTTGGCATATAAGGACTGGTGTAATGAAGGCGGTGAATTAAAGAGGCAACACAGCTTAAGACGGTGAAGTAAATTCTAGTGACTCAAGAGTGAAATTATAACAGAATAGTGGGAAGGTTGCAATCACACCTGTTACAGAGGATGATGCAGCCTCTATTTTCCCACCTTCATTCTCCCTATATTCTGGTGAAATCATATTCAGCATGATGGAAGAGAGACACTGATGGTATTTTTAGCCTATTTTTTAATATTATGGCATAAGTTGCCATAAGCCACTTCTTTAGTCTTATAGATCAGTTGATCTGCATCAAAGACCAGAAATATAGTTTAGTTGAATGTTACTATGTCTCCCTAAGATGATGATAATGCCTCCCATCCCAATACATTAATAAATATGGATCAAGGACTGAGTGAACATGCGACAGAAAGGTTTACATGGTAATTAAAACTGCTAGATATTCAGGGAGAGGGGGAGAGAAAGAGAGAGAGAGAAAGGAAGGGAGGGAGGAAGGAAGGAAGGAAGGGAGAGGGAGAGGGAGGGAGAGAAAATGCATTATTTGCAAATGGCTAACTGGGCTGGGAAACAAGTTGACCTTGAGTCAGATAATGATCCCTTTTACACTCTTATCCAGATATAAAATTATACATTTCTTTGACCAGAGATATAAGGCTAAAAGCTTAACATTTATTCCCACACTACCTTTGAGTGGTCTTTCATACAGATAATCCTAATTTGCCATTATAGGGACTAAGCATCTACCATTAGTTTTTTTGTGCCAATAAGTTATTTTGTTCAGTAAAAATGGTATGTCTTCATGGAGAACAGACTTGTGGTTGCCAAGGGTGAGGGGGAGAGAGTGGGATGGACTGGGAGTTTGGGATTAGTGGATGCAAACTATTGTATTTGGAGTGGGTAAGCAGTGAGATTCTGCTGTATAACACAGGGAACTATATCCAATCACCTGTGATGGAACATGATGGAGGATAATGTGAGAAAAAGAATGTATAACTGGGTCACTTTGCTGTATAGCAGAAAAATTGAAAGAACATTGTAAATTGACTATAATAAAAATTTTAAGAAAGAAAACTAAAAAAAGGTATGTCTGCTATATTCTTATATTCCTATTTTTTCTAAAATAGAAAGGAATACTAGAATAATTTTACTGTATGAATTTTAGTGTTATAAGTTATAATTCTGATAAAAAAGTAAATAAATTCCAATATATCACAGAAATCATATTAAAAAAGACAAGACAAACAGCAATAAAAAAAAAAGACTTAATGGGAGTTCCCACTGTGGCTCAGCAGAAATGAATCTGACTAGTGTCCATGAGGACGCAGGTTCAATCCCTGGCCTTGCTCAGTGGGTTAAGGATCCAGGGTTGCTGTGAGCTGGCTCACAGACATGGCTTAGATCCCACATTTCTGTGGCTGTGGTGTAGTCCAGCAGCTGCAGCTCCAATTCGACCCCTAGCCTGGGAACTTCTATGTGCCATAGGTGTGGCCCTAAAAAGCAAAAAAAAAAAAAAGGATATCATAAGGTCATCTATGATTGATATGAGGTAAGCCATCTATTTGCCTCTGAAGAACATAGTAGCTAGGAAAAAGAATTAGTTAATCAATAATGTTTTACCTGGTATTGATTTGGAGAAAAAGATCTTTTCTGGGGAACACTGATTGTATGGACAATATCCTCAACAACATAACAAAACAGACTTTAAGATAAATGTTTCTTATATGAAACTTCTCACATATTTCTTAATGTGGGCCAAAGCATGATGTCACATACATGTGACATCAGGAAAGACAATTCTACCCAGGGTACACTGAAGTCTCAGTATACAACTCTGTAATAATGTGGGTTGGGCAGAGGACAAAATATGGAATAGACAGGGAAATGGAAATACTCTACATTCTTCATGTAATTGAAAGAGCCTTTGAATTTAATAGTTGATAGTTTATCTTCTATAATAAGAACCCAGAATAAAGAAATTCTTCTTTGTTTAGTAAGCCAGATTCATATGCAAGGACAATTACGCAGAGGGTAAAATTGATAGGTTCTAATGGAAGTTAGGGGGCCTGAAAAGGACAGATATCTGAATTTTAGACTTTTCACCAAAGCAAGTGTAGAGATAGTATCTATCTATATATAGAGATAATACCTAATTCACACTGAAGTGTAAATACGTAGAGTTTCAGAAGTGGCTGCAATACAAAGAGAAAATTTTCTTCGTTTTTGTTAAATAAGAATGTTGCTACAGTATCACGAGATTATGGAAAGCTGCCAAGGCAGTACTTGAGAGAGCATATTGCTCTAAAAGCCTTTATTAGTTTACAAAATAATAAATTATGTATCTATATGAGAACATAGATATGGAACTGAGTAACAACCTCACATATATTAAAAATTTAAAAAAGGAAGAGCAGAAATAAACTATTTAACCTGACAATAACTAGTATTCAAAAAGCAAATTAGAGTTGCTCTTTTGAAAAAGAATCAAATTGCAGCACTATTCCAGTTGGTAAAAAAAAATTAAATTTAAGAGAATTCAGGTAGATTTTATTTTGGAGATGGAGAAGAAGGGACAAAATTAAGTTCATAAAAAGGGGGAAACATTAGCATTGTATCTTTAAGGTGGAGTAAGGTAAAGACAAACAGGAATAGAGTACTGCAAGGGGAAGAGCATTCTTGGAAGATGAGACATCCTTAGGATATAGGGACAGGAAAGCATACTGTGTGACATTCAGAAATAAGGCAGGTGAGGTGAGTTGAGACGAATTATGGAGGCTCTCATTATCACCAAATATTCAGGAGAAGAAAAAATAAAAAGAGAAAAATGGAAGACTAAAGTCTGAGCTTGAAGGAAACTCCCTTAGGGATAGCAAGAAACAAGGTCAGTTTGAAAGAGGAGAAGGTGGATGCTCAGCAGATATTTGTTGACTGAATAAAAGAAATGGCCATTATCGTATATTGTCATGGAAGTTAAAACAAAAATGAGCCTAGTGATTTTACAAAGAGAATGTGAAAGCAAGACGACATGCTCTTTGAATAAAGAAGTTTGTAACCTGGTAACCTGATTAGGAAGACGAGGACCTATAGAACAGTATAATACAAATAATCTACAATTTCACATGATATTTATCTTTATAGGTATGCATTTGAATCTGTCTCTATAGTGTTTGTAGAGAATTCTGAAGACATGCACCTTTTTTTTTTTTCCTTTGGTCATTTAGGGCCACACCCGCAGCATATGGACGTTCACTCCCAGGCTAGGGGTCAAATCCAAGCTGTAGCCACCGGCCTACACTACAGCCACAGCAATGCCAGATCCAAGCCGCGTCTGTGACCTACACCACAGCTCACTGCAACACTGGGCCCTTAACCTGCTGAGCAAGGCTTGAATCTGAGTACTCATAGATGCTAGTTGGGTTTGTTAACTGCTGAGCCACGACGGGAACTCCCTTTTCTTTTTTTTTAAATGATTCCCCCCCCCCCCCCCCGCCCTTTTTACTGCTGCACATGCAGCATATGGAAGTTACCCAGGCCAGGGCCAGGGGTTGAATTAGAACTGCAGCTGTGGCCTACACCGCAGGTTTATGGCAACTACAGATCCTTAACCCACTGAGCCAGGCCAGGGATAGAACCTGCATCCTCACAGAGACAATGGCAGATCCTTAACCCAATGAGCCACAACAGGAACACCGCCATGCACCTTTTAAATTTAAGTGATCACCTTTCATATGATGGTTAGGGAAAGGTATTTAAAATAATTCTGAAGGAGTTATTAGATGAACTTTCCTTCTCAGAATGGCAACTTTACTATATTCAGAGAATTTTCCATTTCAGAGTGAGTAAAATCAAACTTAGAAAGTTGGTAGGCATCTAGAAAATAAGACTTTTAAATTCAACCACATCTATTTATGCTTTATCACTAGATAAGCAAGAGGTATGAATTACATGGTGATGCTATTATATTGTGAGAAGATGCTGTTGTTATACCAAAGATTATGTACCAGAACAGTGATTGTATTATCCTTAACACTTAAAGATTAGCCAGAATTAGCTAAAATATTTAAATTTTACTAAGTAATCTTTTAGGATAGAAGTTGAATAAAATAATTTTTCAGGTAAGATTAATGGGTTTTAAAGTAAGTCTCTCTCTCTCTTTCCTCTATTTCTATTTTACTTCTATATTTATATTTCTAATGATATGTTTAAAATAAAATTAAAGTCTTCACCAAAATTTAAAGGACAGTAGTTCTCACTGTGTCACAATAGGATCAGCAGCATCTCTGCCGCCTTGGGATGCTGGTTGAATCCCCAGCCAGGCACAGTGGGGTAAGGATCCAATGTTGCCGCAGCTCGGGTGTAGGTTGCAACTGCAGCTCGGATCTGATTCATAGCCCTAGAATTCCATATGCCACAGGGCAGCCAAAAAAGAAAAATAAATAAATAAATAAATTTAAAGGACAAGTTTATTACCATGTATTCAATTATAGCACTTTATTAGGACTATATTAAAGATAACATCAATACACAGAAGTCTAAAAATATTTCAGAGAACTGTTCTTTTAAGACACTATCTTGCTTATCTTCAATGAATAGACAATGATACCAAATTAAAGAAAGCTCATATGTATGTATAAACCCATACCCCAATATTCATACATCTATATCCCACTCCCAATGCCACACATATACTGTGATACCGATTCACCACTCAACCACACTGCCAATCAATAACAGCAAAAATATCCATGGTTCTCTGCTAACATGTTAACACTGGCTTTTGTTTACTGATCCAAGGTATAAGGAAAGGGAGAAGCAAGGCATTTATAAATTTAGTTACATGACTAGCTGTTTCAAATATCATAAAGGTTTCATATGGGATAAAGTAACATTTCTAAAACTTTATACAAATAAACACCACTTTAACAGTATGACATCTTAACATTGCTAACCCAAATGTATTTAGACATAATCTAGTAATTTTTTTATGGCCTCAGCCACAGCATGTGGAAGTTCCCGGGCCAGGGACTGAATCTGAGCCACAGCTGTGACCTGTTCCACACCTGTGGCAATGCTGGATCCTTTAACCACTGCACCTCGCTGGGGATCGAACCCATATGTCCACACAGACCTGAACCATTGCAATCAAATTCTTAACCTTCCGTGCCACAACAGGAACTCCTGGTAAATTTGTTTAATGGCAATACTGCCACTCTTCCTGATGAAATCTTAAGTTGTTGGTATGGCTTTGTCTATTACACTATTTGTGATACAGTCATATAAATTCTGGTTTATTTCACTTACTTAACCTCCAATGCAGAGTATTTAAGTCATAAAAAGTACAGTATGCTCAGTATAAGCCTCTTTTTTTTTTTTGTTGTTGTTGTTCTTTTTGCCTTTTCTAGGGCCGCTCCTGTGGCATATGGAGGTTCCCAGGCTAGGGGTCAAATCGGAGCCGTAGCCACTAGCCCAAGCCAGAGCCACAGCAATGCAGGATCCGAGCCGCATCTGCAACCTACACCACAGCTCATGGCAATGCCGGGTCCTCAACCCACTGAGCAAGGCCAGGGATTGAACCCGCAACCCCATGGTTCCTAGTCAGATTCCTTAACCACTGAGCCACGAAGGGAACTCCCGTATAAGCCTCTTTTAAAAAATAAACAACCATTATTTAGTAAGGGACAAATTCTGAATATCTTTTAATTTCCTGTGACCTAGTTACCATGCTCAAAAATGTACCTGACATTCAGAATACTTTTTTTTTGGTCTTTTTAGGGCCATGCCTGTGGCATATGGCATTCCCAGGCTAGGGGCTGAATCACAGCTGCAACTGCCACAGCCACACCAACACCATATTCAAGCTGCATCTGCAACCTACACCACAGCCTGTGGCAACACTGGATCCTTTAACCCACTGAGTGGGGCCAGGGGTTGAATCTGCACCCTCATGGATACTAGTCAGATTCTTAACCTGCTGAGTTACAATGGGAACTCCCAGAATGCTTAAGAAATATAAAGTTTCAATTCAAATACAGTTCATAGGATGAGGATCTGAACTTAGACTTTAAAGTATAAATTTAAGAAATATTCTTACCTTTGATTCGAGGTAGACATTTGCTGATGACATTTTTGTTACTTTGCATATGTAACTAACTAAAGAGATGGCACAAAGAATAAACAGGCTATCATTAATTAATGCTCGAACAAACACAGTCCACTTCAACTGATTTTCTGGGACATCTCCGTGGACTAGCATTGCACAAGTCAAGTTCACCACTAAAAAGAGAAGGCTTGCCAATGTAAAGCCCAAATGCAATAGAATTCTGAAAGAAAAAAATGAGTTTATTAGATATTTATAAAACTAATGAGAAATTAAACTTAATGCTGAATTAGTCTGCTACTTTAAGTTCAATAATTTCTTCATTTTATAATTTCACTAAATCTTATATTTTCACTAAATACAAATTAAATAATTACTCAGAGTTATTTGAGCTATTTTTGCTGTTATGAAATTAGTATCTAAGCCATTTTAGAACGGCATCAGATTTTGAAGTACTAATTTAAACATAATCTCATGTGGGCTTGAATTCAGTTGCCTCTACCAGGAGAATAATATAGGACTATTTTAACAATAATTCAAGTAATCTTGAATTTTTGTTATAATTTTTGTTATATTGTTAAGCATATTTTTTCTTTTCTTTTGTTTCCTCCCATCCCTCCCTCCCTCCCTCCCTCCCTCCCTCCCTCCCTCCTTCTTTCTTTCTTTCTGTTCTTTCTTCTTTCTTTTCTTTCTTTCTTTTCTTCTTCTTTCTTCTTTCTTTCTTTCTTTCTTTCTCTTTCTTTCGTCTTTTAGGCCCACTCATGGCATATGCAAGTTTCCAGGCTAGGGTTGAATTGGTGCTGCTGGCCTATGCCACAGCAATGCCAGATCTGGGCCACATCTGCAACCTATACCACATCTCACTGCATGTTGGATCCTTAACCCACTGAGCAGGGCCAGGGATCAAACCCACAACATCATGGATAACAGGTTCATTACCACTAAGTAACATCGGGAACTCAAACTTATTTTCATTGACCTTTCCATTCCAAGAATTATGATGATTTTATAATTGCCTGGAAAATTAATATCTTGTATACAAATTAAAACATCACTAATATTAACTTTAAGAAGTAAGGGAAATATATTTTATCCAATGTTCAATTTTATGAACATCAGATTATTTTTAGCAAACATTTCTTTCAAACAAAACTAAAGAAGGACACAGGGACAGTATATGTAGTTTCATGCACTCATCAATACCTTATTTTCTTATAAAGTTGTATATATCAGGAATTGCATACAGAATAACTCCCAAAGCAAAATGCTTAACTACTTTCCCTGAAGAAAAATTAGACCACCTCATAAATACTCTACAGGCTATCTGCATCAAGTAGCTGGAACAGCTATCTATATGAAAGTAATACTAGTTCAAGTATATTTATACCCCAAATTAATATGATCTAGAAATTTATTTGGCATTCTAATATCTTCTACTTTGGGTCACTTTCAATAGTGGGAATCATAAAAACACTGTCCACCTTTAGAAATAATTTACACAAAGCAAATCGAAGGTTATGTATAATCTGCAACAAGCCATCTTTGTTAAGCATAATTAAGTATAAAATACAAAGATTTTAGTTTGAGAAATTCTGATTTTAATATTCTCTCATATTATATAATAGAAATAATAATGATGTAGTTTGAAACCTGGAATGGATTGAAATTACCCATACATCCAGGGGATGATAGTAGTTTAGCACCAAGAGCTTAGATGAACACATGGTTGGCAAGTCTGTGGGAGAACTGGTCTTATACCCAAGGCTCCTGACTTCCCAGTTTAGCAATCTCATTTTCAGGTGAATCAGGGCTGAAACATTACTTATTTCATGGAACTATACTATTTATTCTCACTCCAAACAGCATAATCTACCTTGAGTATTTGTGGACCCTATGAGACTACAACTGACATTTGAAGTGGGACAGTGGCAGAGAAGTAAGAAATGGTGTTAGACAGCACTATGGCTGAAGGGGAGGCCTGTGGGTTACTACGTTCACCTTCTGTGAACTTATCTAACCACTAGATTTTCTATGAAACTTCTAAGGCACCCTCAACTACCAAACCCTTCTACCTTGACAAGGCTACTGTGAAAAAAATTTAGGTTTTGCTTCTCATGAAACTTACTTGTGTTTGTCAAGTTCAGTGGCACATCTGACTTTACATATAACCTATAAAGAGAGTATACAAAGAAAATTTTGAAAACGTGTTATACAGTATTCTTAAATTTGTTCTGATTTTGTGTTTCAAAGTGATAACAAATAATAATATATAGGCAAGTAAAATTCAAATGTTAACAGCTGAACAATGTTGAAGCAGAAACAGGCAGGTTTCCAAAGGCTTAATACAATAAACTAATAACTGTCTTGATAGAATCCTAAAAATAAATTTCTATCTTTAAATTTTTAAACAATTAATTTAGTTTAAACATTTATTGAACTTTTGAGCCAGACATTGTTCTAGATGGCTTGCCACCTACTCTCAACTTCACTATATTACTCATGTTTTGTCTTAAAATGGAACTTACTTTTATATGAAAATGGCTGAGTGCTCTCCAAATATTATTTCCCCCTAAGATGAAATGAAATCATAAAAGGAAACAAGGGACCAAAAAAATGAACACAAAGATGATAAGCATATATCATATTTAGTAAACTTACTTCTTTCATAAAGCCTTGCAAAAGGTAGGTCCTCAAATACTGATGAACAAAGTTAAGCAGGTAGGTGAATAGAATTTGGAATAAACATGGTAACGTCTGAAAACATAGTGTGGAGGTCTCAGTTCCTAACTAGGAAATTAGGACTTTATTATTCAGACATGTGAAGATACTGAAGGTTTGTTAGGTAAGCATATTATTAAAATATGGAATTTCATTAATATGGCATCAAGGTACAGGCAAATTGCAGAGAAACCGCAGACTAGAAGTAGAGAGAGAGTTGCAAGATTATTGAAATTGAGTATGAACTTTGAGCAGGGTTGGGGGGCCTAGAAAGAAACAGGTAAGTACAGAACATATAGAGAAAACTAGTTTAAGTACTTAATAACTTACTGATTTCATAGTGTGTACTAAGCACACACTATGAAAGGTACCATGTGATTCATAAATACAGTAACTGTTCTGTCCTCAAGGAGATCAGTGGATGACAAAAGAGAGAAACCAACTACTCTGAAACATTGTGATGTCAATTCAAAATGCTATCACAATACCTAGGAAGGGAGAAAGAAAGGCTAATTAAGTCCAGAACATGGTGAGAGGGTAAGGGGAACATGGAAAGGCTGTGTAGAGAGTCAGGGAGGATTAAAGGAAGTCATATTTGAGTCAAGTTATGAAGGGTAAATGAGTGTTAGGTAAATGCTCAGGCTAAGATAGCAGCCTGTGAGGTCTACTCATATCTGTTATATTTTGGTTAATAGTACCACCATCTACCAGAAAGAAGATGGGATAGAGGATTCTAAAATATTATCCTATTAGTCTCTAATGGTACCACTTAAATAATTTTCATAAGCATCTATTTCCTCAGACCCTACTACTATAGTGATTTACTACAATAGCCTTTTAATTAGTCTCTCTGCTTCCAATCTTAACTCTATCCATATCTTTAGAAGATAACTGTTCATTTTGCTTTTCCTTATTCTCGCCTATGTATTTTTTTATTTAAAAATTGTACTAAAAATATATATATATAACATAAAACTTACTACAATTTGACCATTTTAAAGTGTACAGCTCAGTCACATTAAGTACATTTACATTCCTTAACTGCTAGGTCTCAAGGGGACTCTGGAAAAATACCTTTAAGGTTCATTCATGTATATCACACATGTAGCATGTGTCAGAATTTCCTTCCTTTTTTAAGGCTGAATAATATTCCATTTATGTATATGCCACATTTTTTTTATCCACTTCATCCACTGATGTATGCTGGAGTAGCTTCCACCTTTGGATTCTGTGAATAATGCTGCTGTAAACATGTTCTATACATGAACACATTCTATATATGATTTAAAAATCATTGAGGGGAGTTCCCATTATGGCTCAGCAGAAATGAATCTGACTAGTATCCATGAGGATGCGGGTTTGATCCCTGGCCTCGCTCAGTGGGTTGGGGACTTGGTACTGCTGGGAGCTGTGGTGTAGGTCACAGGCGCGCTTGGATAGTGCATTGCTGTGGCTATGGGGTAGGCCAGTGGCTACAGCTCAGATTTGACCCCTAGCCTGGGAACTCCCATATGCTGTGGGGGAAGTCCCGAAAAAGACAAAAAAAAAAAAATCATTTGAGAGTAAGCTGCATATTTTCCCCCGTTACCTCTAATACTTCAATGTGTACTTCCCTAAAAAATAGGAAATTCTCTTACATAATCAGTATCATTACAAAAAATCATAAAATTGGGGATTTCCCATTGTGGCACAACAGAAACATATCTGACTAGGATCCATGACGATGTGGGTTTGAACCCTAGCCTTGCTCAGTGGGTCAGGGTTCTGGCATTGCCATGAGCTGTGATGTTAGGTTGCAGATTGCAGCTCAGATCCCGTATTGCCCTGGCTATGGTGTAGGCCGGCAACTGTATCCCTGATTCAATCCCTACCCTGGGAACTTCCATATGTGCTAAAAAGCACCCCCCCCCCAAAAAAAATCATAAAATTGATATTGATAAAATAGCATTATATAATCTGCAGACTTTATTTAGATTTTGCAATTTACTTCCCCTCCTCAAATGCCAATTATGGGGGGGGGGAAACTCCAAGATGATGCATTACACATAGTGTGCGTGTATATTTAATCCCTTAACCTTCATTTTTCCCCTTTGCCTTTCATGATATTCAGTTTGAAGCATTTACATTAGTGATTTTGTAGAATGCTTTTCAGTCTAGGTGTATTGGATGTTTCTTCATGATTTAAACTCTGAATATGCATTTGGTAGGAATGTCACAGAAATGATGGTGTTCCATTCCTCCAGTGCATTTGTATCATGAGACTCTGATGTTGACTTCACCCATTATTGTGATGTTAACTTTGGTTAAGATGGTATCTACTGGGTTTCTCCACTGTTACGTTACTACTGTACTGAGTATCATGTGGAAAGACATTTAGAGATTAGTAAATAAATATCTTTTATTCTTCAAACTTTCATACACTAGTTTTTGGCACTGATCAATAATTCCTGACTGAATAAATTATTACTATGATGGAACACCTTTTTAAAAAAGCAAAATTGATCATAACATTCTAGGAAGAAGTCCACACTCTGATATGTAAAAGGTCTCATCACCTAGCTCTACTTCCCATCATTGTAGCCTTTTATTCCCACCTTCAATCTTGTGGTCTGCTACATTCTGAATTATTTTCAAATTCAAATGAGTGGTTCAATTTCACACCTCTGTTTCCTTTTATATATGTTTTTACGTTACCTGAAGTATGAGTTCATGGTCATATACAAATACCAACTCATCTTTCAAAACCTTACCTGAACATCATCCTTTATGTTGTCATCTCAAGTACATTAGAAAGAGGGAAACCACTCTGTCTCCTTGTATTACAAATCACACTCCCTGGCATTTATTTACATTTTTATTTCCCTTTAAGAGAGACTATAACTACTCATATTTAAAGCCCTAGTGCCCAGCATAAACTAGGTTCACAGCAGACTCAGAAAATGTTTGAAGGAGTTCCCGTCATGGCGCAGTGGTTAACAAGTCTGACTAGGAACCATGAGGTTGCGGGTTTGATCCCTGCCCTTGCTCAGTTGGTTAAGGATCAGGCATTGCCATGAGATGGTGTGTAGGTGTGCAGATGCGGCTCGGATCCTGTTTGCTGTGGCTGTGGCATAGGGCGGGGCTACAGCTCCGATTTGACCCCTAGCCTGGAACCTCAATATGCCGCGGGAGCGGCCCTAGAAAAGGCAAAAAGACAAAAAAAAAAAAGAAAATGTTTGAATAAATGGGCAGGGAATTTAGGTCAAAGCATGGGCTTTGGTATGTGGTTGTGGTGTGGGTGACTATGAGAAATACAGCACAAATTCAAACTGGAGGGCAAGCAGTTGTCCAGTTACAGAGGCCTATATAAAAATGCCAAAGGATTAGGCTTTAGCTCCCATGAAACTGTACTATGATTTTATGTTCAAGCGATTTCTTTGGTGACAGTGTAGACAATGGATTAGAATAGTACAAAGAATTGTAGTAAAAGACTGTTGCATTTGAGTGAGTCCACTCAACCACATTCTCGGGTTTTGAATCTAAAGAAGTAATAGGATGAGAGCCCCACTGGCAAAAATTTTAAAAGTCAGGTCATGTAATTGAGTCTTAGTTTTAAATTTTATTACATACAGGCAGAAATATTAAGATAGCAGGTGAGTTTTGGAATATAATAGTTAAATGACAATCACCTACAGAGGTAAAGCTGAAAATCAAAGTAGAAGATATTTGAGAGAACAAAAGTAGAATGAGCAATCACCCTGTGATATATTCATATTTAATAGCAAAATGAAAAAATTCAAAGTGAAGAAAAAAAGATGGGCAAGGAAGAGGACTAGTTTGTTCTCTATACCTGTGAGTCTGCTTCTGTTTTGTTATACCCATTTGTGTTTTTTAGATTCCACATACAAGTTACAACATATAGTATTTGTCTTTGTCTTGTTTCACTAAGCATAATACCCTCCAAGTCCATCCATATTTTTCAAATGGCAGAATTTCATTCTTTTTTTGGCTGAGTAGTATTCCATTGTGTTTAGATTCCACACCTTTATCCATTTATCTGTTGAGGATGTCCATTTAGGTTATGTCCATATTTTGGCTAGAGTAAATAATGCTGCTATAAACATTGGGGTGCGTATATCTTTTGGAATTACTTTTTCCATTTTCTTTAGATATATAACCAAGAGTGGAATTTCTAGATCATAGTTAGTTCTATTTTTAATTTTTTGAGGAAACTCCATACTGTTTTCCATAGTAGTTGCACAAATTTACACTTCAACCAATAGTGTATACAAGGGTTCCCTTTCCTCTACATCCTCCCCAACCTTTGTTATTTGTAGTCTTTTTGATGATAGTCATTCTGACAGGTGTGAGGTGATAGCTCACTGTGGATTGGGTTTGCATTTCTCTGATGATTAGCAATATTGAGCATCTTTTCATGTACCTGTTGGCCATCTACATCTTCTTTGGAAAAATGTCTATTCAGGTCTTCAGCCATTTAAAAAAATTAGATTCATATCCTTTTTTTTATTATAGGTGATTTACAATGTTGTATCAATTTCTACTGTACAGCAAAGTGACTCATCTTTTTTAAAAATATTATTTTACATCATGGCCTATCCCAGGATATTGTATACAGTTCCCTGTGCTATATGGTAGGACATTAATGTTTATCCATTCTAAATATAATAGTTTTTCTCCTGCCCATTTTTAAATCAGGTTGTTTGCTTTTTTGATGTTGGATTGTATGAGATGTTTGTATGTTTTTGACATCAACTCTTTATTGGTCATATCTGCAAATATTTCTCTCCCATTCATTGGTTGTCTTTTCATTTTGTGGATGGTTTCCTTTGCTATGCAAAGCTTTCACATTTGATTAGATCCCATTTGTTTATTTTTGCTTTTGTTTCCTTTGCCATAGGAGACAGAGCCAAAAAAACAGTGCTATGATTCAGGTCAAAAAGTGTTCTGCTTATGTTTTCTTCTGCAAGTTAGTTATTTTTTAATTTTTATTTTAATTATTATTTTAATATGATATTTTCAGAGAACTAGAATAATCCAAAATTTATACGGAACCATAAAACACCCCAAATTGCCAAAGCAATACTGAGGGGAAAAAAAAAGCAGGAGGAAAAACTCTCCCAGACCTTAGACAATATGGAAAAGCTACAGTTATCAAAACAGTGTGATACCAGTGCAAAAGCAGACATAGACACCAACAGAACAGAATAGAGAACCCAGAAATAAACCCAGACACCTATGGTCAAATTAAACTTCAAGAAGGAGGCAAAAAATATAAAATGGGAAAAAGTCTCTTTCAACAAGTGGTGCTGGGAAAACTGGACAGCTGCATGTAAATCAATGAAACTAGAACACACTCTCATACCATGCACAAAAGTAAACTCAAAATGGCTGAAAAGACTTAAACATAATACGAAGAAGAGAACATAGGCAAAACATTCTCTGACACCAACCATACAAATGTTTTCTTAGGTCAGTCTCCCAAGGCAACAGAAATAAAAACAAAAATAAAGCAATGGGACCTAATCAAACTTATGAGCTTTTGCACAACAAAGGAAACACTGAAAGAAACAAAAAGACCTATGAAATGGGAGAAAATATTTGCAAATGATGCAACCAACAAGGGCTTAATCTCCAAAATATACAAACAACAAAAAAATGAACAACCCAAATGAAAATGGTCAGAAGACCTAAATAGACATTTCTCCAAAGATGACATACAGATGGCCAACAAGCACATGGAAAAATGCTCAATCACTGATTATTAGAGAAATGCAAATCACATCACTGATTATTAGAGAAATGCAAATCAAAACTACAATGAGGTACCACCTCACACTGGTCAGAAAGTCTATCATTAAGAGTTCCTGTCGTGGCTCAGTAGAAATAATTTGACTACCATCAATGAGGACACAGGATTGATCCCTGGCCTCGCTCAGTGGGTTAAGGATTCAGCATTGCCACAAGCTGTGGTGCAGGTCACAGATGTGGCTCGGATCCCATGTTGCTGTGGCTGTGGTGTCAGTCAGCAGCTGCAGCTCCGATTCAACCCCAAGCTGGGAACCTCTATATACCACAAGTGTGGCCCTAAAAAGACAAAAAAAAAAAAAAAAAGACAAAAAAAAGTCTACAAATGACAAATGCTGGAGAGGGTGTGGAGAAAAGGGAACCCTCTTATGCTGTTGGTAGGAATGTAAATTGGTAGAACCACTAGGGAAAACAGTATGGAAGTATCTCAGAGAACTAAACATAGAACTACCTTGTGACCTAGCAATCCCACTCCTGGGCATGAATCTGGACAAAACTCATTAAAAAAGATACATATACCTCTATATTCATTACAGCACTGTTCACAATAGCCAAGACATGGAAACAAACTAAATATTCATTGATAGATGAATGGATTAAGATGTGGTACATATACACAATTGAGTACTACTCAGCCATAAAAAAGGCAAAATAAAGCCATTTGTAGCAACATGGATGGAACTGGAGATTTGCATAATAAGTGAAGTAGGTCAGAAAGAGAAAGACAAATATCATATGATACTATTTATATGTGGAATCTAAATATGGCACAAATTAACCTATCCACAGAACAGAAACAAACTCATGGACACAGAGAACAGGCTTGCGGTTGCCAAGTATGAGAGGAAGGAAGTGGGATGAACTGGGGGTTTGGGGTTAGTAGATGCAAAGGATTACATTTAATGGATAAGCAATGAGGTCCTGCTGTATAGCACAATGAACTATATCCAATCACTTGTAATAGAACATGAGGGAAGATAATATGTGAAAAAAATGTATATATATGTATAACTGGGTCAGTTTGCTGTACAGCAGAAACAGACAGAGCATTGTAAATCACCTATAATAAAAATTTTTTTAAATGAAAAATTTTATTTTAAAATTATTAATATGGCTGCACCCATAGCATATGGAAGTTCCTGGGCCAGGGATTGAATCTGAGCCACAGCTGCAGCAACACCAGATCCTTTAACCCACCATCCCAGGCAGGGCATCAAATCTATGCCTTAGCAACAAACCCAGCCACTACAGTCAGAGTCTTAACTCACTACACCACAGAGGGAACGCTTCTTTGGGGAGCTTTATGGTTTCTGGTCTTTAATCCATTTTAATTTTGTTATGTGGTGTGAGTCTATGTTCTAATTACATTCTTTTACATCTAGCTGTCTGGTTTTTCCACACCACTTATTGAAGAGATCATCTTTTCCCCATTGTACAGTTGCCTCCTTTGTCCTGGAAAACTGACCATAAGAGTATGAGTTTCTGCCCTCTCTATTCTGTTCCATCAATCTATGTGTCTGTTTTTCTGCCCTCTCTATTCTGTTCCATCAATCTATGTGTCTGTTTTTCTGCCCTCTCTATTCTGTTCCATCAATCTATGTGTCTGTTTCATACTATTTTGATTACTGAAGCTTTGTAATATAGCCTGAAGTCAGGAAGCCTGGTTCCTTCAGCTTTGTTCTTTCTCAAGATTACTTAGGCTATTTGGGATCTTTTGCATTTCTACACAAATTTTATTTTATTTTATTTATTTATTTCTGTCTTGTTGCCTTTTCCAGGGCTGCACCCATGGCATATGGAGGTTCCCAGGCTGGGGGGTCTAATTGGAGCTGCAGCTGCCGGCCTATGCCACAGCCACAGCAATGCCGGATCCGAGCCATGTCTGCAACCTACATCACAGCTCACGGCAACACCAGCTCCTTAACCCACTTAGCGAGGCCAGGGATTGAACCCACAACCTCATGGTTTCTAGTCGGATTTGTTAGCCACTGCACCATGACGGGAACTGCTTTTTCTACACAAATTTTAGAATTTAAATGGGCCATTTTAGAAGGATATTATTCTTTATTTTAAAAGTGTGAAGAATTATATGGGTCGATGGATATTAAATACTTTTCATCATATAATCTACTTTTTTCTTTTTCCTGACATATAAACTAACAGCCCTCTAATTTAGAAAATAGATTTAGGAGTTCCCATTGTGGCTCAGTGGAAACGAGTCTGACTAGTAACTACGAGGATGCAGGTTTGATCCCTGGGCTCTCTCAGTGGGTTAAGGATCCAGCGTTGCCATGAGCTGTGGGGTAGGCGCAGATGTGACTCTGATCTGGCATTGCTGTGGCTGTGGCATAGGCCAGTGGCTACAGCTCCGATTCAACCCCTAGCCTGGGAACCTCCATATGCCAAAGGTGCAGCCCTAAAAGGACCAAAAAAAAAAAAAAATATATATATATATATAGAATTTAGAATTTTTGAATTAATGAAAACTTAAAATATTGTTATTACTATCATACTTTATTTTAAAATATTTAATGTATTTCTGAGTTATGTGAAATGACTTTTTCATTTTATAATGCAATCTCTCATATTTTGTCTCCCTATTTAGTTCTTCAAATAGAGGAAGGATAAGAGTAGGACAAATATATTTTATTTGTTATCTAATATAAGGTTAATTAATACAGGTATCCCAGGACTTGAGGAAGAGTTACAGTGGACCTGTATATCATTTACAGTCCCCTATGACATGTAGAACCATGGTACTTGGAGATAGTTGATATCAAAATACCTATAGAATGGACTTTTTTCTATAGAATCTCTTTTTGTCAAGTTAATTTTCCTATGTTTGTTGATTTGAAACAGGAACTTTATTGGAGAACATTATCTATACAAACTTTAGAATTGATGCAAACATAAGTTGTGGTGAGTATAACCTCTTCCCTGTGGTAAACAGACATACATTTCCAACTATGTAGATTTCTTTCAAAGAAAACTTTTCCTTAATTTTCAGCTCAATTTAAATTCCCATGGAGAGCAGTGCACCATTCCCAAGCTTGCCATTGCCACTTCTGTATATTAAGAAAATGAACATTTTAGCTACCTTATGTATATATTGAGTAGCCAGACTTTTCTCATATGTTCTCTTTCAATGCCTATCATATATTTCATTTATAAAACCTTTTAAAATCTAGATATTTTTTCTTTATAACACCTTCTTTCTAGGATACATAAGACACAATATCTTTTTGTCTCTCTCTTATGATACTAACACCTTCTTTAAAAAGTTTCTTCTCTTTGCTTAGTTTTTTTAAATTTCTAATTGCTTAAAAATGATTTTATATAATGAAATTGGTGTGTTTTAGACATGGAAAACAGACTTGTGCTTGCTAAAGGGGAGAGGGGAGGGAGTGGAATGGACTGGGAGTCTGGGGTTAGTAGCAATGAGGTTCTACTGTACGGCACAGGGAACTGTGTCCAATCTCTTGGGACAGAACATAATGGCGGATAATATGAGAAAAAGAATGTATCTATATGTTTAACTGAGTCACTTTGCCATAAGACATAAACTGGCACAACACTGTAAATCAACTATACTTTAAGAAGAAAATAAAAAATAAATAAGTTGGGGTGTTCTGATTCTTAATTCAGTAAAGCTCCAAGTTAATATTAAAGATACATGTTTAATTTTGTTCTCACCTGAAACTCCACTAAGACATTAGTAAAGGGGTTTTCTTAAAAGATAAACTAAAAAAAAAAAAAAAAAGGAGTTCCCGTCGTGGCGCAGTGGTTAACGAATCCGACTTGGAACCATGAGGTTGCAGGTTCGGTCCCTGCCCTTGCTCAGTGGGTTAAGTATCTGGCGTTGCCGTGAGCTGTGGTGTAGGTTGCAGACGCGGCTCGGATCCCGCATTGCTGTGGCCCTGGCGTAGGCCGGTGGCTACAGCTCCGATTCAACCCCTAGCCTGGGAAACTCCATATGCCACACAGGAGTGGCCCTAGAAATAGCAAAAAGACAAAAAAAAAAAAAAAGATAAACTCATAAGTGTGAGTACAATGGGAACATATACAGTCACAAAATGTTGAAAGCTAGAAAGCAGATGGATATGGATGCAGAAAAGAGTTAATACAGTATCCCTGAGACTACTACCCGTAGAAAAGCCTGCTTATAAGGCTGGTACTTGGCTGGCATTTAGAAACTTGGTTTTGGGGAAAGATTCTCACCATTCTCTAAATGATAAATGTATTTCATTGTGCCTAAACTGTGCAAAAAATATGGTTTATACTCAACATCTGCTTTCCTTCTATGAGGTCGAGAATTTTGGTGTTGGGCAGAGAGTGCTTATATGACTAAGCCCCAGTGAAAAACTTTGTCTCTGAGCTTCCCTGGTAAATAGCATTTTACATGTATTTTCAGAAGTCATTATATAAGGAATTAAGCATATCCTGTGACTATACTACGAGAGGACTCTTGGAAGCTTGTGCCCAGTTTCCTCTGAACCTTACTCTATGTGTCTTTTCTCTTTGCTGATTTTACTCTATCCTTGTACTGTAACAAACTGAAACCATGAGTAGAACCACTCTAAGTCCTTCTAGCAAATCACTGAGGCTGAGGGTGGTCTTAGGGATCATCAACACAATGTGATGAATCCCGAGGCAGTAGTGAGGGGGACTGAGAACCAACCTCATATACATTTCGGAATCTTCAAAAGGTGCAGGAAATATGAGAACCAAGTACCAGTGAAACTGAGAGGTGGAAGTGGCTAAAATAGTGGTAGATAAAAGCTGTTTAAGAACAGCTAAATTGGAGTTCCTGTCATGGCTAAGCAGTAACGAACCTCACTGGTATCCGTGAGGATGTGGGTTTGATCTCTGGCCTTGCTCAGTGTGTTAAGGATCTGACATTGCTGTTAGCTATGGTGTAGGTTTCAGACTCGGCTCAGATCCCATGCTGCTGTGGTGTAGGCCGGCAACTACAGCTCTGATTCGACCCCTAGCCTGGGAACTTCCATATGCCATGGGTGCCACTCTTTAAAAAAAAAAAAAAAAAAAAGCATGGTTACATTGCTAAATCTCTTTCCCTAGTCCATGTCCTGAAATGCCACTTATTCATTCTGGCAGACACATGAGTGTTTAATCTCTGGAGAGGCTACACTGGCCTGGAGTATGAGTTAGATGGCAGCAACAGCTGATAGTTTGGCACCATTCTAAAAACAGGGAGTTTAGTGATGAATATCAAGTAAAGGATTCTCCCATGCCCAAACCCTCTTCCCTGACTAGGTTCTCAAAATCTTGTAAACCAGATCTTTATTCTTTGAAGGATTAGAATATTTTCCCCCTGTGAGAAATCTGATTAGCTCAAGGGGAAAGACCTAAAAACACCAGCATTAGAATTTCCCTAACAAACTTGTCCAGCCAGATCATTTATACTGTGTACATGCCTCACCCACATGCTTAGAGCTTCCACTCTTCATTATGAACAGATGGCCAGGGATAGCCATATAGCACAAAAGTTTTTAATGAAAGATAGAGATTGAAACAAACCAATAGAAAAAAGAAAGCTATACAGAAAGAAAAAACAAACAAGCAAACAAAAAAATCCTATCATTAATAGACTCAGAGAGACAGGTATTGCACTCATGAAATAAAAACAAGATGCTATTAGAAAAGACCGACGAAAATCAACAAATAACAAATACTGGAGAGGGCGTACAGAAAAAGGTATCCTCTTTCGCTGTTGGTGGGAATGTAAATTGGTACAACCAATATGGAAAACAGTATGGAGGTATCTCAGAGAACTAAATATAGAACTACCATATGATCTGGAAATCCCACTCCTGGGCATATATTCAGACAAAACTTCCATTGAAAAAGATACATGCATCCCTATATTCATCACAGTGTTATTCACAACAGCTAAGACATGGAAACAACCTAAATGTCCATCGACAGAAGACTGGATTAAGAAGATGTGGTACATGTATACAATGGAAAATATTCAGCCATAAAAACTAATGCCATTTGCAGCAATATGGGTGGAACTAGAGTCTCATACTAAGTGAAGTTAGCCAGAAAGAGAAAGACAAATACCATATGACATCACTTTTTTGTGGAATCTAAAATATGAAGGAGTTCCCATTGTGGCTCAGTGGTTAACGAATCTGACTAGGAACCATGAGGTTGTGGGTTCGATCCCTGGCCTCACTCAGTGGGATAAGGATCAGGCATTGCTGTAAACTGTGGTGTAGGTTGCAGACATGGCTCAGATACCCAGTTGCTATGGATCTGGCATAGGCTGGCGGCTACAGCTCCAACTGGACCCCTAGCCTAGGAACCTCCATATGCCAAGGATGCAGCCCTAGAAAAGACAAAGAACAAAAACAAAACAAAAACAATAAAATATGGAACAGATGATCCTATCTAAAAAACCAGAAACAGATCATGGCTAAGGAGAGCAGACTTGGGGTTCCTAAGGGGGAAGGGGGAGAAAGTGGGATGGGTGGGGAGTCTGGTAGATGCAAACTGTTATATCTGGAATGGACGGGCGATGGGGCCCTACTGTACAACACAGTGAACTGTGTATGATTGGTTTACTCTGCTGTACAACAAAACTTGAAGAAACATTGTAAATCAACTATACATTAATAAAAAAAATGACAAACAGGAGAGAAGAGGTTTAAAAAAATCTCTCAGAAATCCAAGATTTCCAACATCCAAATGTTTGGAGTTCTAGAAAGAGGAGAGAAAATATCACAAATTCACTAATGTTTCCCCAAACTAAAGGATATCTGTGATTAAATTGAAAAGGTCTGTTCAATGCCCAGAAAAAGATAGAAAACAGACCCTTATGAAGGAACATCATTTCAGAACATGAGAGGCAAAGGAAAATCTAATCATTTTTCAGTAAGGAAATAAAAAATTCATATAGAAAGGATCAATAATCAAAATGGCTTTCAACCTCTAGTAACAACACTGGAAATGGAGCAACACCTTAAAAATCCTCAGGGAAAATTATCTCCAACCTAGAATTCTATAGCTGCCTAAACTATCAGTCAAATATCAGAGAATAAAAATATTTGACAGGAAAATCCTCAAAAAACTGCTTATCAAGCACCCTTTGTCAAGAAGGTTCTAGAGGATTACTTCACTGAAAGGTATTCAGTAAAGGATAAACTCAGAGGTTGTCTAAACCTTGCACATTCCAAAGATCTGGCTCTTGTCTAGCTCTTGGAAGATAATTTCTGCATCCTTGGAATATCTTGCCTGATAAGAATGTCTTTGTTTACCTGGGGTCTTGGGCCAATACCAAATAATTTATTCAAAAATTTTTTTAATTAAAAAATTTTTTTTTTTCTTTTTTAGGGACGAACCTGTGGCATCTGGAAGTTCCCATGCTAGGGGTCAAATCGGAGCTGTAGCCACTGACCTAGACCACAGCCACAGCAATGCCAGATCCTTAACCCACTGAGCGAGACCAGGGATCGAACCTGCAACCTCATGGTTACTAGTGGGATTCGTTTGTGCTGAGCCATTAGGGGAACTCCGAATACCAAATAATTTATATTAATGATATGATTTATGGTGACCATATGGCCACCATAATAATTTATGCTAACATGTGATTTATGTGACCAAGCAGCAGCAGTTTGACCTTTGAAGAGGCTGGAGACTGAGTAATTAAAGTCTGTCAGAAGATGCTCCATGTCTATTTGACTGACCCTCAATAAAAAGCCTGGTCACCATGTCTTAGGTGAGCTCTCCTGGGTGTCAAATATTGCTGCTGGGAGAATAAGCTCTTCTGGGAGAGGAAAACTGGAAGCTTGTCCCCGTTTCTCTTGAACTAAGGAGAAATCTTAGAGATTTAAATCAATAACTTAATTTTGTAAATAAAGCTGTGCTTTAGAGATTAAGTGGATTGTCTTGGAACACACAGGAAATTGAAAGGATTAAAACCCAGGTGTCCTGATTCCTAATTCAAGGCTCACATGGATCCTAGTTTTGTTATATTTGTACATTTAGATCTTTGACGGTACATAGTTCAAGATAATTACTTAATTTTTAAGGTGACAGATACTGCTTTATTAAATACAAATACTGTCACCCATACATAATTGTAACTACTTGTTAGTTGTTCAAGATTTGAAGAATTAAAATGTCCAAGAAAAATATGTTCAGAAACCCAATTATCCGTTTAGTAAAATACAATGACCTAAATGCAGTAACGCCTTCATTTTATATTGTTTTACAGACTATCAAGTACTTTTACCATACCCTGTATTTAACTAGAAGTATACTTTTTAAAAAGCATAAATAACTAATTTTTTCAGAAGTGAAGTACTCATTTTGTAAGTGAGGAGGAAAATTTGTGAGCATTATTGAAAATCACCCTGAAATATAACAGGTCACTATGAATTGCACAGTTTACAATGCATAGCTCTTTGAAGAAAACTTAGCATATATTAAGGAACATACAGAATTTACTTCTGAACTTAAAGTCTCATACACTATAGATTTAGAAAGGAAGCTGATCCAAACTGAATTTGTGTTGAAACTGTGCTTTTAAAGTTTTTCCAACACTAACCCTCCCCATTGTATTTTACTGATTTTTCATAAAACCTTTCATTCTTTTCAAACTAGGAAGATAGTAGAATTACTTTTTGTAAAGATAGAGAGCCATATTCATTGGCGAATATGGCTTTGACTGATAATGGTGGGAAAAAAAAGGGCAGAATGTGTCACAGGAATTAATAGAATATCCCAGGGGACAAAGAATCAGAAAGAACACTGCTTTCTTTCTTTCCAGCTAGATTTCTTAAGGATAATAACAATTTGAATATAACCACTGCTGATGATCACTCACATTAGCTTAAAACCTGCTAATTCCATGATATGATAGAAAAGTTCCCTAGAGTACACCCATCACCTCAAACCAGCCCAGGTGGCTTGATCAGCAATTCAACAAAGTCCTACACAATAGCTATGAAAGAGCACAATAGTTTAAGAGAACATTACTTAAGCATTTTTATACTGAGAGACTAAAGCTGAAAAAAAAATTGTAGAGTGTGATCCGTGTGCTAATGAAAAATAGCAGCTATAACTGAATTTTTGCAAAAAATTAGAACATCCAGGTTTGAAATATCCAACTACATCTTATCTTAGAAAGCAGGTGATTCTAAATATTTAAGTATTTATGTCCTTGAAACAAACTAAACCTTGATTGGTTTTAACATGACATGTGTAACTTACAAATTGGCATGTGTATCTCCAAGACAGCATTCATGGACACTGCTATATCAGATTTCAGAACTAGGTCATACAGTAAGAAGAGATTTTTTAAAGAAACCTTCAAATTCCAGGTACTTTATCAGTGTCAGGCTATGAGAATTATAGGTATCTTATACATCATTGAGACTAATACTTTACAAATTAAACTGGCCCAGAAAAGTAGTGATTTGGCAAATATCAATTAGCCAAGAAGAATAGAATTTGAACTAGCATTAATCTGAATTCTAGTTCAAGACTTGATGAAATTATACTATTTTAAACAGACCCCCTTATTAAAGTTAATATAAAAAAGGACACAATATATAAAAGTTTGTCTTTGAAACAAATTAGACGCAAAGTTCTACTTTGCTAGAGATTCTGATTTGTGCAGATGAAAACTAAACATTTCTTTTAAACTTCTTTACCATGTATTTGCTCAACCATCCAAATCATTAGGCATTGATCACATATGTAACAGTGCTAGTCGCTAAAGAGCATGCAAAATTTCCTTCAAAACAAATGTACAGTAGTGGCTAAGCTAAAGCAAGGTATAGTATAGTAGAGCAAGGAAGGCATCAATGGTGGGTCACCTGATGTTATACTTTCTTTGCATTTGGTCAGACTCAGAACAACATCAATTTCCCACAAGTTAAGATGTAAAGTACTCAGAATTCATTTTAACTAATGTTGGTAAGTATTAAATGTAATTTAGTATATGGAAATTATAAAGAAAAAGATCGATTTGTTTTATTCCTCTAAGGAAGATGATGCAGAAGAAACAGAATGGGGGAGGAAATGAAAATACAAATTAGTAGCCTACGGTTTAGATTTGATCCACAAAACATTTTGTTTGGCTTAACCAGTGTTAGCCTATGGTATTTTTTTTAAAGCCTATGGTATTTTTTTTAAAGTACCCTGTCATTATTTAAAAAGTAGAGTTCTCATTTTTAAAACATCCAACTTTGTTTTTTTTTTCTTTTTTGGCTGCACCCACAGCACGTGGAAGTTCCTGGGCCAGGGAATGAACCCACGCCACAGCAGTAGTTTATCACATTAATTGAGTTTCCTATATTGAACCATCTTTACATCCCAGGGATAATTCTCACTTAGTCATCGTGTATGATCCTTTTACTGTGCTGTTGGATTTGGTTTACCAGCATTTTGTTGAAGACTTTTGCCTCTATTTTCATCAGGACTACTGGCCTGCAGTTTTTAGGCGGTGTCTTTGGCTTTGGTATCAGGGTGATGCTGGCTTCATGCAATCAGTTAGGAAGTATCCTTTCTCTTCAATTTTTTGGAAGTGTTTGGGAATAACTGGCATTAATTCTCTAAATATTTGGTAGAATTTTCCAGGGAAGATATCTGGGTCTGGGCTTTTCTTTGTTAGGTTTTTGATTATTGATTCAATCTCCATAGTAGTTATAGGTCTGTTCAGACTTTCTGTTTCTTCGTGATCCAGTCTTAGGAGGTTGTATGTTTCTGGGAGTTTAACCATTTCTTCTAGGTTATCCAGCTTGTTGGTGTATAATTGTTTATAGTAGTGTCTTATGATCCTTTTTCAAAAAAATTGAGGTATAGTTGATTTTAAATGTTGTGTTAGTTTCTGGTATACAGCAAAGTGGTTCAGTTTTAGATAGACAGATTAATAGATAGATAGACAGAGAGATATATATTCTTTCCCATTATGGTTTATTACAGGTTATTCAATATAGTCCCCTGGGCTTTACAGTTGGACCTTTTTAAAAAATGATTTTTATTTTTTCCATCATAGCTGGTTTACAGTGTTATATCAATTTTCTACTATACAGTAAGATGACTCATTCACACATACATATATATTCTTTTTCTCATATACATTCTTTTTCTCACATCCTTTTTGTTAATCTATTTTATATGCAGTAGTTTGTATCTACTAATCCCAAACTCCTAATTTATCCCTCCTCCACTCCCTTTCCCCTTTGATAACCATAGTTTGTTTTCTATGTCTGTGAATCTGTGTTTGTTCCATAAATAAGTTCATTTGTGTCATATTTTAGATTCCACATAAAGTGATATCATATGTTATTTGTCTTTCTCTTTCTGACTTACTTCATTTAGTATGATGATCTATAGGTCCACTCATGTTGCTATATAAGGCATTATTCCATTCTTTTTTTAAAATGACTTTTATTTCTCCCATTATAGTTGGTTTACAGTGTCCTGCTAATTTTCTACAGTACATCAAAGTGACCCAGTGACACATACATATATATTTTTTCTCACATTAACCTCCATCATGCTCTATCACTATTTTTTTTCTACAGCTGAGTAGTATTCCATTGTGTATATATACCACATTCTATAATCCTTTTTATTTCTATGGCACCAGTAGTAATGTCTCTTCTTTCATTTCTGCTCTTGTCTTTTTTTCTTAGTTAAGAGTTTGTCAATTTTATTTAGTTTTCCAAAAAACTTAGTTTCATTGCTTCCACCCCCTTATTTTTGAATCCTCTATTTGATTTCTCTCTGGTCTTTGTTACCTCCTTCCTTCTGCTAACTTTGGGCTTAGTCTCTTCTTTTTCTAGCTCCTTGAAGTGTAAAGTTAGGCTATACATCTGAGATCTTTCTTCTCTTCAAATATAGGTGCTTATACTTATGGATTTCTCTTAGCACTCCTTGTGTTGCAATCCATAATTTTTGGTATATTTTCTTTTGTCACAATGTACTAATTTCCTTTTTTATTTCTTATTTGACTGAATGGTTTTTTAAGAGTGTGTTAATTTCCACATAGTTGTAAATTTTCTAGTTTTACTTCTATTACTGATTTCCAGTGCCATTCCACTGTGGTCAGAAAAGACACACTTTTTATGATTTCAATCTTCTTATATTTGCTAAGACTTATTTTGTGATCTAACGTCATTTACTCTGGAGAAAATCCATATATGTTTGAGAAGAATGTGTATTTTGCTGCTGTTGAATGGAATGTTCTGTATATGTCTGTTAGTGCCATTTAGTCCATGGTGTTGCTCAATTGCTATTTCCTTATTGTTCTTCTGAATGTTCTATCCATTATTAAAAGTGGGGTATTGAAGTCTTTTAATATTATGTTATTGATGTCTTATTTCTCCCTTCGGTTCTTGCGATATTTGCTTTATGTTTAGGCATTGATATTGGATGTATATTTTTAAAGATATTATATCTTCCTGGTAGACTGATCCTTCCTTTTATCATTATAGAATGTCCTTCTTTGCCTCTCATGACAGTTTTTGACTTAAAGTCTATTTTTCTAGTTAAACTAACTCCTGCATTCTTTTGATTACTATTTGTATAATATCTTTTTCCATTCTTTTGAGTCTATGTTTAGCCTTAAATCTAAAGTGAGTTTCTTGTAGACACCATATAGTTCGATCTTTTATTTTTTAATCCATTTAGCAACTCTATGTCATTTGAATGGGGAGTTTAACCCATTTACATTTAAAGTACTTATTGAGAAAAAATTTTTATTGCCATTTACTTTGTTTTTCTGTTAGTCATAGTTCTTTGGTCTCTTGCTGTCTTCCTGTTTTGTTAATTTTTTGGGGTATTGATATGCTTTGATTCTTTCCTCTCTTAATTCTGTGTTAACTTCTATGGTTTTTTTGTATCTCTCTGTGTGTGAAAGTATGTGTGTGAGTGTGGTTACCTTGAGGCTTACAAAAATTATCTTACATAACAGTCTGTTGATAACTTAAATTCAATTGCATACAAAAACTATGCACTTAAACTTCTTTTGCCCACTGCCCAACACTTTACTATTGTCACCATTTACATCTATTTGTCTTGTGTATCTTTTATATCTTTATAGTTATTTTTATATTTTTGTTTTAACATTTATACTAAAAACTGATTCACCCACCACTAAAAAGTCTGTATGTCTATATATTTATCAATGAGTTTAATACTTATGTAATTATGTTACCTTTTAATAACCTTATGTTTCAACCCAAAGGACTCTCTTTAGCATTTCTTGTAAGGCAGGTCTAGTGATGAACTCTTTCCGCTTTTGTATATCTGGGAAAGGCATAACCTTTTCCTTTTTGAAGGACAGTTTTGGAGAGTATATTATTTTTGCTTGGCAGTTTTTTTCTTTTAGCACCTTAAATAAATTATCCTACTCTTTTCTGATGAAAAATTTCTTATAGTCTTTTAGGGGTTCCTTTGTATGTGACAAGTCTCTTTGCTTTCAAAATTCTTCTTGTCTTTGACTTTTGATAATTTGTTTATAATGCATCTTGGTGTGGATTTCTTTGTATCCTTTTGACTTTTTGAATCTGGATACACATTTCCTACAACAGATTTGGGAAGTTTTCAGTCATTATCATCATCATTATTGAATAAGCTTTCTGGTACTTTCTTCTCTGTTTGGGACTCAGTCAATATTTTGTTTGATAGTATACCATAAGTCCCTTTAGCTTTGTTCATTCTTTTTTCTTTTCTGACTGGATTATTTCCAATGACTTGTCTTTTGAGTTGATTGGTCCTTTCTATTGTTTGATTTGGTCTGTTGATGAACTGCTCAAGTGAATTTTTCACTTCAGTTTTCATGTTCTTCAGTTCCATGATTTTTGCCTTGTACTTTTTAACATTTTCTATCTCTGTTGAAATTCTTATGCTTTGTTCTCTTGCCTGTGGTTAGGCTCTTTGTGATAACTATTTTAAATTCTCTGTCAGGTAAATTTTATAGCTTTGTTTCATTAGGATTTCTGGAGATTTATCTTGCTTTGTTTGAAACATCTTTGCCTGATTTTTCATTTTCCTCAACTCTGCATTAGTGTCTGTGCTTTAGATAAAACAGGCACTTCTCCTAATCTTCATGGACTGGACTTCTATAGTAGAAGACTGTCACCAATCAACTTGTCCAGAGACTCTGGGGATCTCTACCAATTCTTCCCCTCCCTAGGAAGTACCAGGAATCTATACTTATGGGTTGCTTGCTTTGTGCTGAGAAAGGAAGGGTGCTATGTTGTCTACCTGTTCATTTGCTGTCTCCATTCTCCTCTACGTGGCTAAACTGTACTAGACCCATCAGAGTTCTAAGACTGGACAAAATCCTGATCTCTAAGGGGGCCCCTAGGAAAAGTTGGGGTGCTGGATGTGTGAGCTAGCCCCTTCTCTCCTCTGGGAGAAGCTGAGAGTTAGGTTTCTTCCCAATTGTATGGCACTGTGCTTGGGTCAGGGCTTCTGATGAAAGTCTGTCTCTAATCTCCCTACTGATTTTGATGATTCTTGTTTTGTGTTCACCTGGGGTGCAGGAGTCTTTCCATTAGTTTCTGGATTTCTCACAAAGGGAATTTTTGATTTGTTGCTGAATTGGTATGTCTGCAGGTGGATGGAGGGTAGCTTTCTACACCACCATCTTGCTGATGTCACCCCCAACACAGCTTTAATTTCACACTTATTGTTGAAAGTTTTATTGTGGGTAGAATTTTAGGTTTCTGGTTATTTTGTATCAACATTTTCAAGATGTTTCACTATCTTCTGGATTCCTTAATTGTTAATGAAATGCCAACAGAAACTGATTTTCATTTATTTGTTGGTAATATCATCTCTGTCTAGTTGTTTAAAAGATATTTCGTCTTTGGTACTTTGAGGTTCTAGTCTGTGTTCATTTTCCTTTAACCTGCTTTGGATTTTTTGGGTGCTTTGAATCTGAAACTTGGTATATTTCATAAATTTGGGATAACTTTAGGTCTTCTGCATAATTTCTCTGAAATTCCAATTAGATATACATTGGACCTGCTCATTTTATCTTCATTCTCTCTCAATCTTTTGATCATATTTTCTATCTTTTATTTCTCTGGGGTATATTCTGGGTGATTTTTTTCCTCAGAACTTCTAGCTTACTGATTCCTTTTTAACCATTTAATGTTGAGTTCATTTCAGTTTCTTTCTTTTTTTTTTTTGTCTTTTTGCTATTTCTTGGGCCGCTTCAGCAGCATATGGAGGTTCCCAGGCTAGGAGTCTAATCGGAGCTACAGCTGCCAGCCTATGCCAGAGCCACAGCAACGCAGGATCCGAGCCGTGTCTGCGACCTATACCACAGCTCACGGCAATGCCGGATCATTAATCCACTGAGCAAGGCCAGGGATCGAACCCGCAACCTCGTGGTTCCTAGTCGAATTCGTTAACCACTGCGCCACGACGGGAACTCCTCATTTCAGTTTCTAATTTCCATTGTATTTTTCATTTAAAAAATGCTTTTCAAATGTGCCTAGTCAATTTTGATCATTTATCATATATTGTATTATTTGCCTTCTTAAATCAGATGAATGAGTATTTTACACTATTTTAAAATTATGCTGTCTTTGACCTTTGCAGGGAAGAGTCCTTAGAAGGATAGCTTCATTTTGAGCTCGTGTTCCTTCAAATTTTATTTGTCAAGGTTCTGGATTAAAAGTAAACTCCTCAACAGATTATTTACATTTGCTCCTTTGAGGTTACTATTAAGCCAGGATAAAATTAAATTACATTTTTCAGGTAGGGGTTTTTCTCCCTCCAAAATCACAGAAGTGTGGTTTCAGGGTCCTAATTTGTATGAGAATAAGCTTGTTATGAATCCTCAGGAAAGACATTTATCCAGATCCAAGGCAGAAAGGCACAAATCCCATCATCAACTTCTGAAGATCTGCTTATTTTTCTCCTAACCCACCCAATGAAGATGTACATTTTGAGAATTCTGGCATTAAGCTGGAGGGGATGACTTCTCTGATTAGACTTCACCACAAGGTATTGCCTCCAATGTTATCTCTTCAGAGGCCCAACACATTAAAATCTATGGTTTAGGCTAGCAGGAAACAGCTAACAACTATCTGCAACCCCAAGACAAAGAACTGTATAGTACTTTATCATTTTGTATTCACTTCCTTTTTTGTGGTTTCTTGCTTCTGAAAAATTTCTTTGCTTACCAGCTCAAACATTCATTGAAACGGATTACATGCTCTCTACCGCACTTTAAGGCATACCTCTGAATCTTTGTTGGCCAGATAGTCCTGGTTTCTACTTTTATAAACTAGGAGGGGAGGGTAATATGCTGAGTATGAAGGAGGAAAAGACAGCATGCTGGAGAGTGGAAAAGGTTCAAAATGGCGGAAAATGGGAAAGCAAGTTAAACAGTGAAGCACTAAATATAAAAGATATTACTGGTGCTCAGAAAAGTTCATAGTTGACAAGGCTGTTTAGCCTGTGGGCTATACGTTAGTCTGATTTCTGATACATGTTAGCCATAAAACCTTGGACAAATCACATTCTGTACATATCTACCTACTTCATAGGTAGATTGGGTTCGTGAAGAGTTATGAAGTGTTTCAAAAATATTAAATTACATAGAATGTAAGGTGTTATAATCATGTCTTTTGAAATAGAATAATATCTCGAACTCCTGCCTCACAGATGATCTCAGGAAAAACAGAATCATGTTAATGGATAAAACAATTTAGTAGATTCGGACAAAAAATGTTTCTAATCACATTTATGGATAAAAGTCCAACATTGACAAAATCACGATTTCCAGTTAATAGTAACGGACTCATGATGTGAGACTTATTTGTTTTGCAGACTTTTCTGTTTAATAGAATTAGTTGAAACCAAATTAGCAAAGCCCTAATTACCATGGGCCATTTGCCATGATACAAAAATAGTTTTGCTAAGCAAAACTCTAATATGTTAAAGTGGCTTCATTAGTAAGGGTTTTACCTGTAGTAATCAGAATTAACTAATTACATCAAGAAAATATAAGAGAATCTTAGCATTCATATCACAGGCAATCTTTTAGGCAGAAAATATAAGATCCCAGAAAGTACACAAATAATTTACCTCATGTGTTCATCAGAATTAAGTTAATCCTCAAATTTTATTTTATTTTTTTTGCTTTTTAATGCTCTACCTGTGGCATATGGAGGTTCCCAGGCTAGGGGTCTAATCGGAGCTACAGCTGCCAGCCTACACCACAGCCATTGCAATGCCAGATCCAAGCCGTGTCTGCGACCTACACCACAGCTCATGGCAATGCCGGATCCTTAACCCACTGAGCAAGGCCAGGGATCAAACCTGCAACCTCATGGTTCCTATTCAGATTCATTTTTGCCACACCAGACAGGAAGTCCAATCCTCAAATTTTAGATGGCTAAATATTTTCAAGATTTTGGCCTTTTCAAGGTTGTCATTCAACAGTATATAACCATTGTTCTTTTCTTTTTTTTTTTTTTTGTAGGGCCCCATCCATGGCACATGGAAGTTTCCAGGCTAGGGGCTGAATTGGAGCTGCAGCTGCTGGCCTACACCACTGCCACAGCAACATGGAATCTGAGCCAGTGTCTGTGACCTACATCATAGCTCACAGCAACGCAGGATTCTTAACCCACTGAGGGCAGCCAGGGATCAACCTTGCATCCTCATGGATACTAGCTGGGTTCGTTATCACTGAGCCACAACAGGAACTCTTACCATTGTTTTATAAGATTAAAATATGGTAAAATAATTTCTTACCCTTAAGGTGTTTCTATTGGTAAAAATACTCTTTAATTTTTTTGTGTGTGGCTATTTTTTAGGGCTGTACCCACGGCATATGGAGTTTCACAGGCTAGGAGTCCAATTGGAACTGTAGCCGCCAGCCAATGCCTGAGCCACAGCAACGTAGGATCTGAGCTGTGTCTGTGACCTATACCACAGCTCACAGCAGCGAGGGATCCTTAACCCACTGAGCGAGGCCAGGGATCGAACCCACAACCTCATGGTTCCTAGTCAGATTCATTTCCACTGTGCCATGACAGGAACTCCCAGTAAAAATACTTTTGTAAGAAATCACAGAACAGTATAACAAAACCAAAATACCTATAAGTTTAAGTTACTTGACATTCCATCAATATTTGGAAAACTGTATCTAATGTCAGGGACAAGGATAGTTATCCACGAATGTACGTATTAAGATTCTGAATTTAACTTTTCTAGCTGTTCTGGCATTATGATTTAGTCATTGCATTTTACCCCGATTAAGCAGCTGGCACTCATGTTACAACATTACAAGCAAAAAAATGTCAATACAGGTCTTGGAGATGAACTCATCGATTTTGGCATGCACCACAATAGTGCAAAGATAGTATACTATCAACTCTCACTCTAAGTCCTTTTACATGTTCCAATGGTAGATAGCATATTTTATCAGATAGTCTGTTTTAAAGACTGAAATCTTCTCTGGTAAAAGTATAGGAGTGTGAACCTTTCACTGGTAAAGCACGTGTTCTGTTCATCATGCTGGAAAAAGTACAACAGGTATTTTTAGGTTAGTGTACAGTTTTTTTTTTTTTCAACTGTGTGCTTTCAGGAGGTAAGTATGGTAAGTCTAATTATTTCAGAATGGGCTACTTCCACTTATCTCAATTCCATTTCAAGTGCAGTCAATAAAAGAAAGAATGGTTTGGGCAGTCACAACTTTTTGAAAACTTATTTTAGAAGAACTACTAAAATATGTTCAAAATAGTAATGGTTGTTTTACTAGCTTTATTTTTATACTGCTCTCTGGTTCTTTGTAACTAAGTCCTGAAAGTTAGAATGTTTTTAATTAGTGAGAAATGGATAAAACAAATACTTTGAAGAGGTCAAAAATAAAATGAAATTGATATTTAATATGACAGATAGTAAAAAGAGCGATTTGGTAATCAAGAAGCACAACTATTCAAAACAGATATTAAGGGCCTTTGGTTTAAAAAAAATCAAATGTTAAGTTTTGTATTTTTCACCATATAGACTTTCTCTAACACTTTGCTATAATACAAAGAACTCTTTGATAAAGCTTCATTCATTCAGAATGACACACAGAAAGTGTACTTCCAGTTACTTGGAATTAATATAAAATTTGATTTTGGAGTTCCCACTCTGGAGCAGCAGGTTTAAGGCTCTAGTGTTGCCACTGCTGTAGGGTAGGTTGCAGCTACAGTTCAGATTTGATCCCTGGCCCCAGGAACTTCCATATGACACAGGTGCGGGGAAAAAAAAGAAAAAAAATTTGATTCCAACTACTTTTTTTTTTTTTTTTTGGCCATGTCTGCTGTGGCATGTGGAAGTTCCTGAGCCAGGAATCAGGGATCGAACCTGTGCCACCTCAGTGGTCCAAGGACTGCAGTGGCAATGTCAGATCCTTAACCTTTCTTGTGCCACAAGGGAACTCCTCACTTAAGGAGTTATACTCTTTTAAATAGAGACTTCCCTGTGTTTTTAAATTTAATTTTTTGAGTGAATAGAGAAATGATTTCTGGTTAAAAATGTATCTTTAAATGGGTTGAAAGTTTATAAGTATAGCTATGCATCTTAAAACTGTTAATTTTATTATAAAAAGACAAGTATAGACAACCTACACTCTTTCTAGGAGACACTGCAAAAGATAAAAAACTTTAGACAAGCTTCTTTCCAAATGATATTTCCAAGGTTAATAGAATGTATTGCTTTCTAAAAAGTACATTACACATACAAGAGATCCATGTAACAGGAAGACTTTTAGACATTTAAATTCTTCCTCGCTAGCTTAGAATAACAAGTGATCGAAAAGTCCGAAAACTCAATCCGGATATTGTGTAGTTTATGCTGTACAGGTATATTTTAGAATTTTGAACTTAAATATAGATTTTTTTTTTCCTATTGTGATAATGTTTAGTCACTTTGTGTTTACCTCAGGGTGAGAGGTATGACTGGGAGAGGGCACAAGGTGGCCTTCTGGTGCACTAAAAATGTTGCACACCTTAGTCTGGGAGCATATGCATATGTAAAATTTCACCTAGCTGTATACTTAAGCTTTATATATTTTCTGGTGGGATATGTTCTATTTCCAAAAAAAAGTAAAAAGAGTGTTTAGCTACTTTATGAAATATCCACCAACTATTTTACAATTAATTACTAATAAGATTTTATAAATCAAAAGGTATAGGGGAGAAACAAATTATCTGATTGATACTCATGATGTAAGGATTGCTAGTCACTCTGAGGTAAATAATATCTGAAGCTAGAGGAAAGCTTTACTGATGAGATGTCACTGGTAGTCTATCAGAAATTGTGTTAGGAAGAATGCAATGTATCAGTTTAGCTATAAAGGATAGAGGTGTTATAACAGCTTAACAACTAGAAGATCAGGACACCTTCAAATAAGTGACATGACAACAGCGTGTTTATTTGATTTATGATTACCTACGCTTTTTATTTCTGCTTATTGTTTTGGTTTTTGTCATTGTATTGCTTGGACTTCCAAATGATGGGGAATTCAAGTTGGATTTGTTACATACTCTGAATTGTTGTTTTTAGCAGAGTAAAAAGCTGAAGTTATGACTGTTCTTTTAAAATTATGCATTCTACTTCCTAGCTATTAGGAGTGAAAAGAGTTGGTTTACGCAGGAAATATAAACACTTAATCTGCCTCAATTTTTTTTTAACTTTTGTTCATAACTATGTTAATTCTCATCACCTCCAAAAGCCTTTGAGAGGATTAGCTGCAGAGACCAATATTGTTCTATATTAGTCAGTATTAAGCATATGATGTCATCTTGTTTCCTCCCCGCCTCAAGCTTTTTTTTTTTTTTTCCAGAGGGGAGGGGAGGGGGGATTTTTTTTTTTTTTTGCAATTCTCAAAATTCCTTAGCTTAAATACCACTAGCTGGCACACATGATTGACAACCTTACACTCTCAAACCTGTTTGAAATGGGTCAAATACCTAAGTGCTGCAGAACAATGCAATCCAACCAGCAATTCCTCAAGGAAGAGAAAGGGGGTGTGATTAGGTTCCAGCTATTAAGCAACTTATTGCAAAAACAGTTTGGTGGTTTGTTTCTGTAACAGACGCAGGCTAAGCTAATATTTTATCTCTTAATTAGCTTAAACAAACAAACAAACAAAACCCAGGCTGCAAAAAGATAAGATAAATACCCAAAGCATGAAGCGACTGGGGCAAACACTGGGATTTTTTTACGGAGGTCTTTATACTGACCCTCCGCTTTGGTTATTGATAATTAACCCCGCCGGGGAACCAACGAAAGGAATCTGTGTGAGGCTTATCGAGCCACGGGAAAGGAGAGGCAGAAGGGAATATAAGCTTCTAATAAAAGAAACGCAGCAACAATAGCAGAGGAACAGCTCTGCCTGGTGACGTAATGGCTGGCAGCAGTCCAGCTTCAGCAGAGCTGCTGCTACCTCAGCATCCAACCTCTCTCAACACAGTCCAGCTTCGGCAGAGCTACCGGGGCTGCTACTTCTTGCGATGCCACTTTGTTGGTACCACCGATACCTTCCCTTACAGGGCCAGGACGCCGAACAAAGGCTGGTCCTGCTCTCTTAAGTTGTCGGAACACACTCTCACTCACTCATCTCCCTCCAAGCCCTTCAGTCGCCGAGCCGATCGGCGGCTCAAGTTTAGGGCGAGAAGCCTGGCGCACAATCCGGGCGTACCTCAGTCTCCCCGGGCGACTCTCGGTCCGCACCTCCCTACCCCAGCCCCCACCGGTCCCTAGCCCAAGTTGAAAGCTGCGGCCCCGTTCTCCCGCCCGGCCCAGCGTGCCGGTCCTCCCGCCTTACCTCCGCCAGGTAGAGGTTGAGGAGACAGAGCGTGGAGAACTGGAGACAGGAGGGGAAGCAGTAGAGCAGCCAGTGGGGGAAGAAGTGCAGGTGAGCGGGCGGCCGGAGCAGGGGCAGGGAGCCGCTGAGCGAGAAGGCGGCGGAGAAAAGGGTGGTCCTGAGCGCTGCCCACAGGAGACAGAGAAAGAGGCAGAGGCTCTGGTAACTCAGGCGCCGCTCGCGATACAGGAGCAGCCGCCACAGCTGCAGGTAGGCAAAGGCGAAGAGAGCGGCGTAGAGCAGGGCGTGCAGGATGCTCAGCGCCAACTGTACCGAGCCCGGCACCGCGGCGCCTGAGGCAGCAGCGACGGCGCCTCCGCCTCCGCCGCTCCCGCCGGGCGTCGAGGGCTCGCGGCTGGCCGCCGGACCCGGCACGGACACCCTCATGAGGGGGTTGTGGGGCGGGCGAGGGAGCGCGGGAAGGAAGGGGCCGGACTCGGAGCCGCCGTCGAGGGGAAGAAGGATGACTCCCTGACCCCCCACCCACCCCAACCTCCAACCCCAGGAAGCGCCGTGACAGGACCTGGAGCCCCGCGGAGAGCAGCCGCCGCTCCCCGGACCCCGCCTCCTCTCCCCGCCCCACCCCCCCCCGGGGGTCTCTGCTCCTCCTGCAGCGGCTCCGCTCGGTAGCTGCAAAAAACAACTCTCGGCTGGAGACAATCAGCTGAGAAACCCGAGCATTTGAGGCGCTCGCTCCGCACCGTGGGCTCGCGCGGATTGGCCCAGGTGGACACGCCCCCTGCGCGCCGCACTCGGAAGACCACAGGCGGCAGAACCCGTCGCTCCAGGGTCTCACGATCTGATTGGACGCTTCTTTTCTCCGCTTTCTCCCTCCTCTTCACTTCCCACCCACACTGTCGATTGGCCCAGCAACTGCGCTGCCCGCTCGCGCCGGCGGGCGGACTAGGTTGTGGCCTGTCACTGGGGCTTCTCTCACTCCTCCCCCTGCGCTTCCCTTTGGCTGGAGAGGCCTCACGTAAGGCCCACGAGGAGAGGGAGGAGCTTCGCGGCTTGTTTTTTCCCTGCCGGCTGATTCAGCCGGGCTGTGGTGGCTGCAGGCGTGGAGGGCGGGAGCGCTGCAAACTCGCAGGTGTGGGGAGCGGTTCGGTGCAGCAAAGCAAGAGGGGCATGACCCCGCCTTCTGCTTCTTCTCTTTCAAGTGGCGGGAACTGTCGGCCAGCCGTCCGGGTCCCAGCCCGCAGGTCTTGCTTGTCCTCCGGTCTCCGAGTAGGTAGGTGGCAGCGCCGCTCCTACAGGCGACGGGCTGTGGTTTCTGCCTGCAGAGAGTCAGCCCTGGTGGCTCTTCCCCGGCAGGGGCCGCACCGGCTAACTCTGGAGTTTGGCTTAAAGGGGGCCTCACCTAGATCCTTCTTTAGAGACGTTTTTGTTTCTCCACCCCCCCCCCCCCGGCGTGAGCGGCGGTTAAAACGTGAGCCCTTCGTGGGGAGGAGGCAAGGGATGAGGCGAAGGCTGAACAGAAGCGCTAAAAGACCCTTTCATCCCTCGGGAAATGTCCCAGAAAAAAGAGTGATACTAGGATGAGATGGATATGGACGCGATCTCCGAGTAGGGGAAGGTGGGTCTTTGAAACTACGAATTTGGAAAGATGCTGTAGGCATAAGTTCAGTCAACCAGGCAGAAACAGAATTATAAGCCTTTGATGAACGTCTGGAGAGGAAAAAGAATAGTCTGTGCTTCTTAAATTCCACATGTATTCCTTCAAGCCTTGGTCTGGTATGGGGTGGATGGCTGCGCTATTTTTAGGGCTCAGAGAGATAGAAAATAAATGCTGTATATCACATGCTGCTGAAAATTAGTGAAAATAAATAGATCTAAATAGATCTTCCACGTATATTGAACCAATATTTATTGACTTTTTTTGGGAAGGTGTTTGGTAAGGAAAAGAGCAAAGTAGTGCAAAGCGATGAGAGAATAATTTGTGTTCCCCTTAGAATGGGTGGCACATCCAAATTAAGTATCCCCGTGAAAGACTGTTAGATTTGCTGGTGCAGCCAAGACTCAGCCTTTCCTAACTCACTATTCTAAGAAGAGTGTTGGTACCTTCTTTCCTAGCTACCTGATCCACAGGGGAATTAAAAGTTTCTCGTGTTCCAGGTTCTGGGACAGAAGTTCACTCAGGCACCAGATGCTGCTCTGTTCTGGGTTCTGTGTAGGTGTGCTGACAAACTGTGATATACATTTAGGCACTATTATCTGGAAATCCCTCTGATAAACATTCAGCAGAGCAGGTTGTGTGGTGCAGGCTAAGGGTACAGCTTGGCTGTAAGAGGTTAACAGGCCTAATCCAACATCAAGGCTGTAAAGAAGGATCTCAGATTTATTGGAATTTAAGACATTTGCCTCATGGATTCTTAGAGAATGTGGTTAGAGCAGTACATAGTTCAGTTTGAAAGGGGCCGGAGTACCCTTGGCCCCAGTGAGTTAACTGATTGCAGTTATGTACTTTAGCGGATATATTGAGCATGAACTGAGAGTTATATTCTTTTTTTTTTGTCTTGTTGTTGTTGTTGTTGTTGTTGCTATTTCTTGGGCCGCACCCCGCGGCATATGGAGGTTCCCAGGCTAGGGGCTGAATCGGAGCTGTAGCCACTGGCCTACGCCAGAGCCACAGCAACGCGGGATCTGAGCCGCGTCTGCAACCTACACCACAGCTCACGGCAACGCCGGATCGTTAACCCACTGAGCAAGGGCAGGGACCGAACCCGCAGCCTCATGGTTCCTAGTCGGATTCGTTAACCACTGCGCCACAACAGGAACTCCTGAGAGTTATATTCTTTTAGGCACTTGTCAAAATCAGGAAAGCATCGTATTCTCTGGCATGGTGTATTTTTTTTTTTTTTAATCTTCCATAATCAGTGCATTAGTTCCTGAGTAGGTTTTCACCATGAAGAGTTTTTTCTTTTTTTCCTATATTCTCTACTCAAAGGGAGAGTAAACGACATCTGGATGGTACCTATACTAGGTACTAGTTTCAGATCTTTGCTAAAAAGTCTTTGAAACTTTTTATTCCTGAGTCATAGCAAATCCAGATAGTTGCTTTTTTTCTCCTTTTGTGGGGGGTATTGTATGGGGGTGCAGATAGAAGATTTTGCCGCAATCACCCTGAGAGAACTCAAATGGAGAGATATTAACTCCTTTTATTGCCTCCTTTGGGGCTTAAATGATAAGCTATGATGAGATCTAATTAACATTTTATTTGAGGCTGATTCAGTGGGCAGGTTCTGTTCTCCAAAAGCAGCATTAAATTGTAAGTAAGCTAATTTTTGACAGAATGTTCTTTTAGGAACTTTGTAAACATTATATGCCCCATTTGTTGCAGAATATGAAATGTATCTTTTCCCAGAAAATGATGCCTACAGATCTTGGTGTAATTTGTTTAATGTTTACAGTTGTTAATTTTCTTTCTTGAGATAGGGCACCATTTGGTTTATGTTTAATCATAAGGGAAATTTAGGCCTTTAAAAGACAACTTAACCAAAGGTCTTCTAGAAAAGCTTGTTCCTACATAATCTAAAATCTGAAATGTGTCCAAATGCACAGTGGTTGAATATTGTTGTTCTGGGAGGGCAGATTACTCGAGCACAATGGTCTTTCCAACATTTAAAAGAACTGGGAGTTCCCATTGTGGCACAGTGGTAACGAACCCAAGTAGTATCCATGAGGACACAGGTTCCATATCTGGCCCCCCCTTAGTGGGTTAAGGATCCGTCGTTGCGTAGGCTGTGGTGTAGGCTGACAGCTGCAGCGCTGATTAGACCCCTAGCCTGGGAACTTCCATATGCCATGAGTGTGGCCCTAAAAAGACCAAAAAAAAGGAGCTGTTTGCCAGTTGTTGTTATACATGGGACCTAATCCCAAAATGGAATTGCTCTACCTGAAGAGGACTGCCAGCTGCTCCACATGCACAGAAAGGCACATTCTTGATCCTCGCACTGGCAGGATGATCAGTGGTTTTCTCTAAGTACTTCCTCCTTGTTGCTCTTGGGGGCTGAGCAGAACTAACTTTTCTTGTCCTTAGCATTGCCTTTTATTTACAACTTTTAGCCCTTTTTGTACTTTAGCCTCATTCATTCATTCTTGGAGTGCTTCTTCTCCTCCTGTCCTTAGTTAAATGTTTTAATTTTTTAAATGTTTAACACATTTTTTTCTAACTTTTAAATGACTTGTGCATGCGTACTTGTTTGTAGAGTTTAGGGATGAGACAGAAGTGACATCTTGCTCTGATTAGAGCTGCCAGGAGCATTATACTGAAGAACTGAGGGCTCCTTCCAGGCCCAAAGGGTAAGAATCAGCACTTAGTTGGGAGATGTCTATGTGTAGTATTGGCAAACATTTGCCTAGGGCTCCCATTTTCTTTTGATATTGGCACCTGTTGTGATGACAGTGAGCTGCATTTTATAGGGTCACCTTTACTTTTAGAAAATTCCTAAAGTGAAACTGGGTCAATTTCTTGTGAATTCTTTGAAATAGACTGCTTTAAAATCTAGGATATATATGTATGTTCAAGTCCCTTTCCTTTTAGCTGTTACTAAAACAAACAGGGCTAGGATGGGTTATACTGTAATAATAACCCTAAAGCTTCAGAGGTTTGAAACATTTACACTGAGTAGGCTGGGAGCATATCCCTATGTTGCCCACTTCCTGAGACTTGGTTCAACAGAGAAGGCCTCAGTTTTTACTGTTTTCAATCGTAGAAGACAACAAGTGTGTCATGCTTCACGACATGGTGACTCTTAAAAGGGTCTGGAAATTGCCTATGTCGCTTTGCATGTTTCATGGGCCAAATCAAGTTATGGCCATACCTAACTCAAGGAAGTGGGGAAGGATTTTAACATGTGTAGAGAACTGGAAACATTTGGACCGTTTATCCTTTTTGTCAACGGATATTCTCCTTCCTACATGTACTTCATCCTTGGCCCTTCCCAGTGGAGATAACCCCCAAATCCCATCCAGTCACCGTGTCAAGCTCCAAGTCTCAGATCTCTGAGTAATGCCCAGCAGCCATAATCTCTGGTAATCTGTATCAGTCTGGACATTATAAATTATCTGTCTCCACACCTTGTCGAATGCATAGAGTAGTATAGGGAAAGATAACTATAATAAGTGTTCCCATTTGGAGAGGAGAAGCATGGGAGACATATATGAGACTGTGGACTTTCACAGTTTTGGAGTCTGCTCAGCAGATGTTGCTAAGGCTCTGATTCTCTTCCTTGGGTCTCTAGACCAATGCTTTTCAAACTATCTGTTATGAATGAGCAGTGTTTGTTTTTTTAAATTTTAATTCTAATCTGCTTTGAATTTTTGTTAAACACAAATTATAAGGCAAATGAAAAGAAAGAAACCTGTCAAATGACTAGACCAATTTAAAAATAATTAGATTCAACAGACAAAACTACTGTGTGAAATTACTATAAAAGCTTTTAAACATTTGTACTCAATTTCTGTGCATATCTCGTTATTGTAGACCAGTGACAAAGAGTTCATATTCTAGCACATGCCCTAGAGCATAGTTCTGTATGGTCCTTGGCTTTGCCTTGCAGGAAGTCCCTACTTTTTTATTATCCTTGGCCATACCTGAAGTTGGCTTTGGAGAAGATGGCCTCTTTCCATGGCTGAGCAGTTTTGTCAGCTTCCTTTCAGACCATACAAGTGTGGGAACTTAAACACTGTTGTAAGTTTTAAACAGCTAGTCTTTTGGATGGCGGTTCTTTAAGTACCTTTCATTTAATGCCTCATTAAACTCAGTGAACAGCAACTATCACACAGTACTCTTCTTGTTTTCTAGCCTGTTCTAGGGCCATAAATAAGTTCTTTAGCCATGTGAACCTAGGTACATGTTCATAAACCCATTAGGTCCTTGTTACCCGGATATTATGGTAGTGATGGTTGCATCAAATGTTTTGTTACTCCTTAATATGGATCATTTGTTGAGCTCCTGCGTCTATACGTTTCCCTGAAGAAAGAGTTTCCTTGGGTAGTCCCAGAACAGTTTCTGTGTTGCTTGGCTCCTGAGCCAATATGTGGGGTTCTTGTTAAGGCAGCATAGATATACCAGCAAAGATAAACTAGATTATGCTGCAGTAAAAGGCTCTCAATCTTAGAGGCTTAAGACAAAAGGTTTATTTCTTCCTATGACCCATGCTCATTGCATTTCAGCCAGAGGTTCTCTGTGCTCATTCTGGGATCTGTGTTGACAAACAGCTGCCCCCTTGAATGTCTTCACCAGGTGACAGAAGAAAAGAAAGCCAGGCATATCGCACAGGATCTGTTCAGGATCTGTTCAAGTGTTGGCTGAGACAGACCACTTTTTTTGGCCATAGTAAGGCACATGGTAGCCTCAAACTTCACTAGCCTGTGAAGTGCAGGAAACTAAGTGTGATCCTAGTTACACCTGACAGGAGAACTGAAACTGTTTATCCTATACTGATGAATGACCACACCAAGGCAACAAGGCCATGTTTCTCCCAAGGAGCTCATCACGTCTGATATTTCAAATTTTGAAGCATTATTTTCTCTTTTTTTAAAATGATTTTTATTTTTTCCATTATAGTTGGTTTACAGTGTTCTATCAATTTTCTACTGTACAGCAAAGTGACCCAGTCACACATACATGTATACTTTCTTTTTCTCACATTATCCTCCATCATGCTCCATCACAAGTGACTAGATGTAGTTCCCAGTGCTATACAGCAGGAGAAGCATTAAATATTTTCTATTCTGTTTCCTAATTACCAGAGAAGAAAGTCACTAAGTACTCCCCATATCTTGGTTTTCACTGTCTTACTAGGCGTTCTTTTTCCCCTACTATTTCCCATTCATACTTACCTTCTCTTTAAAGTCATTTTTATGAGAAGACCATATCTCTGATCAGAAGCATTTCATTTACCAGGCATGCGAAATGAACACTTTTTTGTGACCCTACAGGTATCGATTAGATTAGTATAAGTTGTAGTTATGGAAGGTTTGATCAAGTAATCATTTTTCTTTTTAAGTCAAAATGAAGAGGTATACTATTTAAAAGAATCAGTTCTAGAAGGCTTCAAAAGTCATCTTTGTATCTTACCTCCTCCAATTTCTCACTCTTTTTTTTTTTTTTTTTTTTGCCACACCTGTGGTATGTGGAAGTTCTCAGATCAGGGATCGAACCCATGCCACAGTGGTAACAGTGATGGATCCTTATACCACTGCGCCACAAGTAGGTTCCCTAATTTGTTATTCCTTACAGGCAATTACTTTCAACGGCTCACAGCTTCTTTTTGCATTGATCTTCCCATTTCCAATAAACTGGGCTTTTGGTTTTGTGAAAAATGAAGATTTAGCTCTCTTTTATTTTATCCCCTTCCCACCCTGACTATATCTATCTCTTACTTTCTATCTCCCCATCCACTCAGCTCTGGTTTTTATGGATCTGGTTAAATCGTTATTCAATGTATATCTTATGATCATGTTAGCTGTATTTCTAGCCAATCTGTGCAGTATTCTCTTCAAGTAATTTTTTTTTTTTTGGTCTTTTTAGGGCCACACCCGGTAGCATATGGAGGTTCCCAGGCTAAGGGTGGAATCAGAGCTGTAGCCACCGGACTGCGCCACAGCCACAGCAACGCCAGATCTGAGTCGAGTCTGCAACCTATACCACAGCTCCCGGCAATGCTGGATCCTTAACCCACTGAACAAGGCCAGGGATCGAACCTGCGTTCTTATGGATACTAGTCAGATTCATTTCCGCTGAGCCATGACAGGAATTCCTCTTTAAATAATTTTTTAAAATAGTCAAACTTATCAAAAAGATGGAGCAAACTGCAAAGGTTACTATTGAGTACCTATCTCTGAATAATCACCAGCATCTCTAATTGACAGTGCATAGTACTTTCATATGTATAATCTGATCCGCCCAGTGAGATTGATGCAGGAAAGTATTCAGGCATATAATGTATGGTTAAATATTTGGTGCTACCAGATACATTTTAGGGGGAAAGATATGTTAACTTTAATATCCAGTTTAGTGTTTAAATGATTGAATTGTAATTGCAAGGCCAGGAAGAATATTTTATACTTGAATTTCTCATTTGTGCTTTTACTTACGTTTACCCTTTTAAGTAGGTTGAAGTTATTTCATAGAGTAACAAATATTATACATTATATAGTTATTCTTTTGGCCTCAGGATGCATGCATTCCCCCCTCAGAATATAAAGAAAATATCAAATGACCCATTTTATACTATTTTCATAAAGTGGCTTTAAAATATGCTGATAAAATGGCTTTAATGTGTAATATTTTAATGTCAAGGATCTCTTAGTTATATCATTAAAATTACTTTTTTTTAAATAATTTTTTTTATTTTCCCACTGTACAGCAAGGGGGTCAGGTTATTCTTACATGTATACATTACAATTACATTTTTTCCCCCACCCTTTCTTCTGTCACAACATGAGTATCTAGACAAAGTTCTCAATGCTATTCAGCAGGATAAAATTACTTTTTATGTACCTCTCACAGTACTCACTTCTCATTCTACCTGAATTTTTGAACTCTTGGCTCTATTAAAAATTGATGGCAAATTTGTTCACCGCTTGATAATTAGTTCTATTGAAAAGAATTGTTAGGAAGTAATCAATGAGTAATCAGCTTCTTTTTACGAATGACTATTCCTTAGGGAGAGGTTTTATGTGTTTATTGATAATATTTAAAAGACCAGAGAGTATGGACTTTCAATTTACCAATTCTATTTTAAATTGAAGAGTAAATTGTTTCTCATTACCACTGAAATGTTAAATTGAAAAGTGAATGGTCTTTCATGACCACTGAAATGGTAAATATCTAGTTTAGTATTATTTTTTTCCTATATTTTTCTTTCTTTAATCATTTCTTTACCAAAAAATTCTACTCCTATCTTTATGAAGAAATTCTTGCTACTTTTTCCTGTCTCCTTTTTTGACAGATCTTTTATATAAGAGATAAGTGTTCTTTTTGAAATTAAAACAAAATCTCACCTATATCTGTGGGTATGTCGTTACCTTCTAGAAGTACAATGTTTTTATATTAATTTTCTTAAACGATCTTCTTTTAAATGTAGATAATATGTATCATCAGTAGAAAAGCTTCTTGAAGAAATTGTTCAAAAGAAATTTGAAAGGAGCAAAAGTATAAGACAGAACTGACAGCAGATGCAGAGGACAGCATGGCAGTAAGTATAGCAATGAAAAAAGATGAGAGGAAGATTAACTAAAATCTGAGTTGAGAAAGTACAATTGAATTAATATAGGAGTTGAAAAAGGTGGGTGAATTTCTAAACTTTAAATAAATCTAAGTCTTAAGAATTGCAAAGTGTATATTAAAATGTATATTTAGTTTTAATAGATATCTTCTAGGGGATTTAAAGTAAAATGAAAGTAATCATGGTAGACATAAATTTTGGATCTCATTCCTATGTTAGTTGGTTTTAATTGCTATTTGAGTATTAATTGTAAATCTATTCTAAGTGGAAAAAAGATACAATGCCCAATTAAAAAATGGATTGATAATATTTAAGAATTAATTTTAGAATCCTTAAAAATGACCATTAGCTTAACATATACCCATAATTACCTGTTAATATATTTAGTATTGCATTTCCCAGGTATTTTTGATATCTTTGGCAATTACCAAAGGTATTATCAAAACAATGTCATTTTATATTATCACCTCTCAAATTTTTACTAGAAGGAAATAGTAAAGTACCAGCTAAAATCAAACATGTAAGTAATGCTTATGTTATTCTTTTTGCAGATTTTACTTCATTCATTCATTTAATAAATTCATGCAGGAGAACTTTGTTTAACACCTATTCTTGCCGAGTATTGTCCTGAGCAACGGAACACGGCAGTGAACAAATAAAATCTCCCGCTGATATGCAGCTACAGCTGATGATGTCTTCCAGTTTCAGTGTATTTAGAGTTGGCATCTCTTTTGTCATGATGTGCATTTTTTATATGTTAGCAGTAGACTCTCTACCAGAACTGAGTCCTCAGAAATTCTTTAGTACATTGCAACCAGGAAAAGCCACCTTAGCTTATTTCTGTCAAGCTGGTAAGCATTTTTTTGTATTCTAATAAAATTTTTTGCAATGTTTCTATGCTGTTTAATCAAATTGCTTAGGGAGAACTTATTGTCAGGATTCATAATATGTGCTATAGAGTCGCTACTATAACATGCCTTTCTGGGTTTGAATCTCAAGTCTGCCACTTGACCTGTTGTGTGATCTTGGTCAAGTCACGCAGCTTCTCCATGTGTCTTGTCATTCATAATGAAGAAATAGTGCTTGTTTTATATGTTTGTGGTGAAGATTCAATGACTTGACTCATGTGCCTAGTCCATAGTAAATACTAGATAAGAATTTGCTATTAATATCTGAATTTCATTGTCATTTCTAAAAGTCAACTTTTTGATATTTTTAGCATGTATATATTTTAAGTGTTTTAAAGCTTTATTTATGTATTTAGTCTTTTTAAGGCCACACCTTTGGCATATGGACATTCCCAGGCTGGGGGTCGAATTGGAGTTGTAGCTGCTGGCCTATGCCACAGCCACAACAACGCCAGATCTAAGTCACGTCTGTGACCTACACCACAGCTAACGGCAACACTGGATCCTTAACCCACTGATCGAAGTCAGGCGTTGAACCCACACCCTCATGGATGCTAGTTGGGTTTCCACTGAGCCATGACAGGAACTCCTAAAACTTTAAATATAGGAGTTGTTGCTGTGGTACATTGGGATTGGTGGCATCTCTGGAGTGCTGAGATGCAAATTTTATCACTGGCCTGGCACAGTGGGTTAGGGATCCAGCACTGCCACAGCTGTGGCATGGGTCACAACTGTGGCTCAGATCTAATCCGTGGCCTGGGAACTCCATATGCCACGGGGTGGCCAAAATAGATAAAAACAAACAAACAAAAAAACCCTTTAAATATATTATTAGTAATGCTTTGGTTTAATACTCTGCTTTAGTTGTACCATGATTTCACTGAATTAATATAGCTATTGAGGGAGTTCCCTTATGGAGCAGAGGGTTAAGGCTCTGGTGTTGCCACTGCTGTGGCTTGGGTCTGTGCTTTGGTGCAGATTCGATTCCTGGCCTGGGAACTTCGGCATGCCACAGGTGCAGCCCCCAAAATATATTTTATATATATACAATATAAAACTATTGAACATAACCAATCATTGTAAAGGTTTCATCTGTTTTTCACTCCTTAAAAAAATACTGTTCTTGGAATTAGTAAGTGAAGTGAATCCGTATTTTTGTTGGCTCCCTTGTTATAATTGTGATTTGAAATGGCATCTTAGAAGTTCCTGCAGTGAACTGTGGCACAGTGGGTTAAGAATCCGACTGTATGGCTAGGGTAGCTGTGGAGGTGAGGGTTTGATCCTTGGCCCAGCGCAGTGGGTTAAAGGGTCCAGTGTTGCCACAGCTGTGGTGTAGGTCACACCTGTGGCTCAGATTCATTCCCTGGGCTGGGAACTTTCTCATGCTGCAGGTGCAGCCAAAAAAAAAAAAAAAAAAAGAGAGAGAGAGAGAGAAAGAGAGAGAGAAAAGGGAGTTCCTGTCATGGCACAGAGGAAAAGAATCCAACTTGGAACCATGAGGTTGTAGGTTCAATCCCTGACCTTGCTCAGTGGGTTAAGGATCCAGCATTGCCGTGAGCTGTGGTGTGGGTTGCAGATGTGGCTCGAATCTCATGTTGCTGTGGCTGGCAGCTGTAGCTCTGATTGGAACCCTCTCCTGGGAACCTCCATATGATGCGGGTGCAGCCCTAAAAAGCAAAAAAAAAAAAAAAGTGTGTGTACATATGTAAGAATGGGTCACTTTACAGCAGAAATTGACAGAACATTGTAAACCAACTATAAAAAAATTAAAAAGAAAAAGAAATAGTACTTGAAAATGATTTTTGAAAGTTTGTGTTATGTATAGAGTATTAAACTTGGAAAAATAATGTCGAATGTTCAGTTTAAATTTTATGCATCCAATTCATGTTTTAGAAAGCTTGTAGGGTCAGTAACGAAGTGAAAATATGTTAGGATAAAAATATTAGAAATAATAATGAGGCAGTAGGAAATAAGGGTACAAAAATATGTAACCAAGCTTGTTTAGGTATTTGATTTATTTGTTGTTGCATACTAGTTGGGCAAACTAATATACTTTTTCAGTTTGCAGCTTTGGGCTTTAATTTTAAAAATTCATCTTTCCTAAAGGCAAGTCATAAAACATTCACAAAAAGTTTCTTATTTTAGATTCTCCAAGTACCTCTGTATTTCTTGAAGAACTGAATGAGGCTGTTAAACCTCTCCAGGACTATGGAATTTCAGTTGCAAAGGTATAAAGATATTTATGATAATACATTATTAGTGACAAATATTTTATAATTGTATGACTGAGTATCTAAAAATATTATGTTCTTTCACGTCTTTCTCCGAACTGGAAAACTATTTTTTCTACCTATTTTTTTTATGAGAATAAACAGAAGTGTAGATAGTTCCAGGTCATTACATGAATTAATACATATACAGGGAAAAAAGATATTTAAAATTCTTTAGCTTAGAACTTTATGCTGCAAACCATTCTATTGAGTGTCATTTTACAATCTTATATTTAGGCTTTTTTTTTTTTGCCTGACATGGCTATGCACAATTCAGCTATTTAAAAAATTTTCTATTAGCACAAACCAAGTTACCAAAATCGAGATAATTTAAGTATTTTTTCCCTATTTTCCTAAGTCTTTATTATCACTTATGTTAATAAATGATTCTTCATATTTATTTTTTGGAAGAAGTTAAAACAAGCTTATTTGAAATTATGTTTTAATTTTTTTCTCAAAAAGTGTTCAAACTTGCCATGGAGTATTACAGCAAATTTCCACATGCATCATGGATTAGACAGCTGTATGAACCTTTCATTTAGTGTAAACCTAGGATTTGTACCTTAGAAAACTGAATGATTGGTAACCCAGTGCTTATTAAGTTCTTACAGATCAGTGTCTACCTGACTTTTCATGTACATTTGTTCTTTCTTATTTCATTAGCCTTCCTCTGTTGAAAGATGGCTGCTGTTCTTCTTGGTCCCTGTAGCTAGAGTTCCCAGGGAAGGAAGCATAGAGAAGTTAACTAACTGCGACTTTTAAAAGGAAACTGTTCACTCTTGCCACAGAACGCTTCTGACATGAAGTGTGTGCATTTTCCACACCAAACAGTTCTCACTCTAACAACCCAGACTTAACACTGACTCCACAGGTGAAGGGCTCAGGGCTGTGAGACTGCCCCTTACTTACAGTGCCAGCCACAAGGAGGGGGTCCCCAGGTTACCGACACCTGCTGGCTACAAGTGGGGGTCCTCATAGCTCCCTCCTCAGTGTCCATAATTTTCTGTAATGGCTCACATAACTCAGGGAAAGACTTTGCTTATTCTTACTAGCTTCTTCTGAAGGACATCTCAGAACAACCGAGTGGAAGACATGTACTGGGCAGTCTGGAAGATCTCAAGTGTAGGAGCTTCTGTCCTCATGTGGTTTGGAGTATGTCATCCTCCTCTACTTGGATGTGTTCACTGGAAGCTCTCCATGCCCTGGTGTTCAGTGTTTTTATGGAGGGTCCATTATGTAAGCATGGTTGATCATGTCACTGGCCATTGGAGATTAACTCCATCTCTAGTCCTAAGGATGGGAGGTGGGACTGCAAATTCCAACCCTCTAATCTTGCCTTTGTCTTGCTGGCAACCAGCCCTCATTCTGAAGCTGTCTGTGGTTCCCACCCACTAGTCATATGATTAGTTTACAGACACTCTTGTCACACCCAGAGATTCCAAGGATTTCAGAAACTCTTATATTTGAGGTTAAAGACTAAGTATTAGAACAAATGATGTCCCTAGCTTTCCTTTCATTCAGGAAGTCAACAGGGTTTTAGGAGCATTATGTCAGGAACCAGACAGACCAAATATATACATTTATATATGTCTATGTGTGTATATGTATATATATATTTAATATTATGTCACAGGTTATATACCTTAAAAAAGTCTTTTTTTATGTCAATTCTGCATAGAGGTTTCTGCTAACTGTGAGTAACTGCTTATATTCCAGAATCATCTCTGAGGAGCTTTGAATAAAATTTTAAATTTAAAAACAAAATACTAGATTGGTATCATATGCAAAAGGAATAATTATGCTGTTTGTCTAGTAACTTAGTAAACTAGTCACTGTGTTATCTTGTAACTGGAGTAGAATATTAAGGTCACCTTTATGAACTAACAGTTCATAAAGCCATATGGAAAAGACAGTGTGGTGAATGAGACAGACCTGTAGTGCATGCCTAGCTCAGTCTCTGGCACATGGTAGATACTTAGTACTGTTTATGAGGTTAAAATGAGCTTACTTTATTTAGTCTTATTTTCGTAGTTGTCTTCTTTGAGAGTTTTATATCCAAAATAGGGGGGATAAAACACATTCACAAAGCATTTTAATAACTAGCAGAATGTGATCATTATAATAAGAGATACAAAGAAAATGCTGTAGTTTGGTTTTTTTTTTTTGCCTTTTTAGGGCCATACCCATGGCATATGGAAGTTCCCAGGCTAGGGGTTGAATCGGAGCTGTAGCCACCAGCCTACACCACAGCCACAGCAGTGAGGGATTCGAGCTGCATCTGTGACCTACACCACAGCTCATAGCAATGCTCAGTGGGATCCTTAACCCACTGAGTGAGGCCAGGAATTGAACCTGCGTCCTCATGGTTATTGGTCCCACCGAGCCACAGTGGGAACTCCAAAATGCTGTAGAGATTTAAAAGAAAGAAATCTTGTATGATTGTCAGGGTGGAAGGTCATATATGGTATTGGGAAAGACTTTCCAAAAAGTAGCATTTTAAGATTGTCTTCAAAAGTTAAGATTTCAGGAGATGAAGAAAACACTAGAATATAAATGTACTAAATGTTCTTGTTAAGAAAAAGATTGTCAGGCTGGGAACAATAACCAAACCCAATTGTATGCTATTTAGAAATTCATCTTAAAATAAAGGTTTTAGAAATCTGCAGCATAAAGGAAGGAAAAAGTTAGATTTTGCAAATAATAACTGAAAAAAGCTGGTATAGCTGTATTGCTCTATCAACGTAGATTTTAAAACGAAAACCTTTGTCATCCTTTCTATCGTAGTCAGTCCATCAATAAGTTCTTGTTCTAACTTTCAAAACTTTGGAGATCTGACCACTTCCTGTACCTTCACTTTTACCCCAGTTTGCCCAATCTGTCATCACTTCTCTGGAAAACCACAATAGCCTCCTAACGTTTGGCCTTTCTCCTTTCACTTTTGTCTCACCAAACCCTTCTCCACATGTTAAGTTCAATGTCAGATCACATTGCTACCCTCTCAGAAAGGCTTTCCTTTACAGTTAGGGTAAAATTGAAACTTCTCTTGGGATACTGACTTCCTCTAATTTCATTTGCTGTTCCTCCTTGCTCAGTTTGTTCCTGACACATGCTGGTCATCTTATTGTTACTTGAACCCACTAGATGTGTATTTCCTTAAGGCCTTTGCAAGTATTTTCCCCTCTGTTTGGAACTCATCTCTTCCACATATTTGTATATTTGTATGCATCACCCCATTACTTCAATTTTTTGTGCAAATGTCACCTCAGAGAAGCCTTCGATTACTTATCTAAAATGTCCTATCACACATTATCCCCTTAATAGTTTTTTTTAATAGCACTTAATGTTACATAGTAATTAGTTTTTAAATGGTCTATCTCTTCTTTTAGAATGTAAGTTCTAAAGATAAAGATTTTATTTTGGAACTTAATTTTACTCCCAGTGATAAGACTGAACAGTGACTAACATATGGTAGGTGTTCAAATGTGTCTTGAGTGGATGAATGGATAAATCTGATTTCATAATGCCAACTGTCCCCGGTGCTCTTTTTTATTTTTTAATATATACATTATTTTATACTGCTATAGCAGTGGCGTGTAGAAGTTCCTGAGCCAGGGATTGAATCCAGACTGCAGCTGTGACCTATGCCACAGCTGTAGCAATGCTGGATCCTTTAACTTACTGCATGGCCAGGGCTTGAACTTATGCCTCAGTGACCTGAGCTGCTGCAGTCAGATTCTTAACCTACTGTGTCACAGTGGGAACTCCCTGATGCTCTGACTTTAAAAAATGAAAATAAAATTGTATACACTAAAATTCACTCTTTTTGGTTTTGACTGTATTCTGACTTTTAATTCTGATTCTCTCTGTGGCTCATATCTTTCCTGAGTATCAGTTCTCCTTTTGTAGCTTTTAAAAAAACAAAGTAGCTTTCCTAGTTGTCCCTTTGCTTCCTCAAACTCTAATAGAATAACAAAAATTTGAACAACAAAACCTCCATCTGAAAAACAAACAAACAAACAAAAAACCAAGGCTTAACAAAACACAAAATCAAATACTAGCTCTAATTTTTCCAGCCTTAGTATTGGTAAGTTATGATGGTGGTTATCCACTTACCCATCTAAAAATCTCTTTATTGTCTTTATTTTTTTTCTTTCTCCCTTCTCCCTTATGCTGTGTATTACATGCCCAGTCTTCTTCCTAGTTTTACTCACTATGTTTGTGAAAAGTCTCTTGTGTCTTTTTCTGCTCTACTTCAGGTTCCAGTCATCCTTGATCTGTACTGATGTGATATTCTGTTAACTGCCTCCTTGTCTTTGTGCTCCCATGCCTTCCATTTTATCTTCCTGTTGCTGCCAGGATTGGCCTTATGCTTTTTACATTGAGTCCTTGTCATAAGCTCTCAAAGGCTGTGGTGGCTGTTCTAATGTCAGCAGGGACTCAGGTTCATTCTTTCTGTTGCACCATCCTTAGCAAGGGTTTCTTCTTTAAAAATGCCTTATGGTCTCTGATGACTGCTGGTGCCGGCTTATCTTATCTGGTTCCTTGTTAGGAAGAAGTGGGAGGAGCAAGAATATCAGTCAGCCCCCTTTTTATGATCCATCTAGGAATCCCAACCCAGTGACTTCTCCTAATATAATTTAGCCATCCTTAGCAGTTGGGGGAGTCTTAAATGGGGTACTTGCTTTTAGTGAAGTTCTGTTAGTGAAGCAAAAAGGGGAAGATAGATTTTGGGTAAGAAACCAGTGTCTGTCATACCTGTGTTCCAGTTATTGAGATGTTTTCGTGATCCCAACTTAGCACTCACTTCTGTGCCCCCTGGGTTTTGCTCATGAGTTTTTTGTTTTTTTTTTCATGGTCACACCTTCAGCCTATGGAAGTTCCCAGGCCAGGGATAAAATTGGAGCTGCAGGAGTGGCTTATGCCATAGCTGAGGCAACACCAGATCCAAGCTGCATCTGTGACCTACTCCAAAGCTTGTAGCAACGCTGGATCCTTAACCCACTGAGTGAGGCCAGGGATTGAACCTGCATCCTCATGGACCCTATATAAGGTTCTTAACCTGCTGAGCCACATTGGGAACTCTTGCTCATGATTTCTTTTTATCTTGCCTTAATTGTTTCCTTCCTTTTCTACCTTGTTACCTCCTACTTGTATCATAAAATTGAATTAAATCTTAGGTATAATTAAATATAACTCTTAGGTGTAGAAACAGTTCCTTTCTTTGGGTTACCTCAAGCACTTGAGTAGGCAAGCAATTATAGGATACAGATGAGAAAGAAAAGTAAAATAAGAAATTTGATCTGAAGACAAACTGTAATATTTAATTCTCCTTGTTTCCCTAACCAAGAAACTTGACCTTTTAATATGTACTCTAAACATTAAATATAATCTTTTAAAGGTTAATTGTGTCACAGAAGAAACCTCAAGATACTGTGGAAGAGAAGAGGATTTGATGAAAGTGTATTTATTCAGGTAAACTATTTCTTTGAGTGGGATGGACATAAATAAAGGTATACCTCTAGACTATTCCAGTATACAAAATATCACTAAGCCAGAATAAAGCTGTATGCAGTGGCAGTGGGGGAGTGGTTGTCACATGAAGCTTAGCAAAAAGTGCAAGTAATAGATTTCTTATCTCCACTTTGGCTTCCTTAGCTATAAAATGAAGAGGTTAATATTTACTTCACAGAGTCGTTTTAGATATTATATGAGAATTTTAAGTAAGCTCTGACTTCAAGTGCCTGGGAAGTAAGCACTTAGCAGATTTAGTGTTCTAAGTAGATAGGTCAGGTCCATATTCAGGTGTGAAATAAATATATTTATTTTTGAGGGACCTACAGATGTCCAGGTTTTGGATTCCTCTGCACTTGGGTCTGCTAATCTAAGTTTTCTCAAAATCCTTTTTGCAGACTCTTGGGATCTGGTCTAATAAGTGGGGAGGAACCCTGACTCCTCTGGGACCTAGTGCTGAGGACACTTCTTTCATGCTCCCACTGCCTTCTCCCCAGCCCATTTGGGGAATCTGCGTGCCATGAGATGGGGAGGCTGGGAGCAGGCCTTGTTGGGACTCTGGAAAAAAAACGTCTTTTTGCTAGTTCCAGGGCCTAAGCTTTCAAAGTCATTGTGTTTGTGAGTGTGTGTTCAGTAAGTGTTTATGTGTGAATTAATGGCCAGCAGTCTGGTGGGTGCATCGGATAGTGGGTAAGACACAGGTTGTAACAGCAAAGGACTTCCAGGGATTTCCCTTGTGGCTCAGAGGGTTAAGGATCTGGTGTTGTCACTGCAATGGCTCAGGTTGCTGCTGTGGGTTGGGTTCAGTCTCTATCCCAGGAACTTCTATGTACCACGGATGAAGCCCTCTGAAAAAAAAGAACTTGCAGCCTAGTGTGCTAGAGAGACAAGTGAATTGAATGCTAAATAAATAAGTATTTTATTTTTTAAAATCTTTTTAGGGTTGCACCCACGGCATATGGAAGTTCCCAAGTTGAGGGTCGAATTGGAGCTGCAGCTGCTGGCCTACACCACAGCTCATGGCAACACCAGATCCTTGACACACTGAGTGAGGCCAGAGATCGAACCTGCATCCCTCATGGATACTGGTTGAGTTTGTTACCACTGAGCCACGACGAGAACTCCCTATATTTCTATAATGCTTTTTAAAACTTTTTGCAGGGGCAGCATATTACTCAGAGAATTCCCGAGGGATACCTTGTTCGATGTGAATGCCATCGTGGCTCATGTTCTCTTGTAAGTACAGGGGGTACCTATTCACTTACTTGCTTGTGATAGATCTATTGATTTCATTTTACACAACCACAATCTTTTACAATATTTTAGGTTTTTTTTTTTTTTTTGTCTTTATGCCTTTTCTAGGGCCGCTCCCGCGGCATATGTAGGTTCCCAGGCCAGGGGTCTAATCGGAGCTGTAGCCACCAGCCTACACCAGAGCCACAGCAACTCGGGATCCAAGCCGAGTCTGCAACCTACACCACAGCTCACGGCAACGCCAGATCCTTATCCCACTGAGCAAGGCCAGGGACCAAACCTGCAACCTCATGGTTCCTAGTCGGATTCGTTAACCACTGCACCACTACGGGAACTCCAATCCTTTACAATATTTTAGGGTCCTAACATTATATTCATAGGCTTCAGTTTCATACAAATTGCTGGTCTATCTTCCCACATAGAAGATCTAAAATTGCTTGAGTGGCAGAGGATACAGAAACATGGAGATACTCTATGTAAAAGTAGGAGATGGCACAGCTCGGCCACATGGGTCATACTGTTGCTCTTGCTTTTGGTGGTATCTGTGGAGTGAGGATTTTACCAGTAAGAAGCCCATCTTTACTCTTCTCACTAGGGTTTTTAAAGTGTCAGCGTCCTTTTCATACCAGCCTGATTTTTATTTTTTTCTGGAGACTGTAGTCTGTGCCTGCTCAGTAAGTGCAGAAACATTTCAGATGATCTCAACACATATTTGAATATTTATTGAGATAGAGTGAATCTAATTTAACTTGCCTGACATGGACTCTTTAGATCTGGGATTCAGACCTATCTGGGATCTGTTTCTGCAGTCTCTTCCCCAGTGAAGTATAGTGTCTGGTGACGGAGCTAGACACTATGACTTTTGAAGGATATGAGTTTACATAGACTTTTCTAATTTAACATTGCTGTTTGTCTCTTGTCCCATGAGACCTTTGCTGACAGTGCCATCATTGTTTTCGGCATGGTTCCCGTCCTCCCCTTCTCATACCTGGATTCTCATGAAAACTGGGTGAAAGTTAAGTTACAGGAAACTCAACACTTTGTAGGTGGAAAGTGTGATTTTTATTTTGCAAGTGGATGCTTTTGAATGTTCCAATACTGATAATGTATTAATGAAAGGCCTTTGGAAATTCCTGACAGGGAGTTCCCATTGTGGCTCAGCAGTAATGAACCCAACTCATATTCATGAAAATATTGGGTTTGATCCCTTGCCTCACTCAGTGGATTAAGGATCTGGTTTAGGTTGCAGTTGCGTCTCAGATATGGCATTGCTGTGGCTATGGTGTAGGCCAGTAGCTGCAGCTCTGGTTTGATCCCTAGCCTGGGAACTTCCATTTGCCACAGGGGCAACCTTAAAAAAGGCAAAGAAAAAGAGAAAGAATCCCTGATAGACATGGGCCCTGAGGCCTGTGGACTGAGCAGCCAATTGTAAGGGATGAAAAATGGCCTTTTGAAGAAGGAATTCCAGAATTGCTAGGCTGCCTCAGAAGCCCTTGCCTGGGGCAGAGAAGGGGTGGCCATCTTGAGAGGTTAGCAAAAAAGGTCCAAGTCATGGATATGATATATTTGTTCTCAGGGAGCTTACTTGTTTCTGCTCTTTTTACAATGGGTACCAGATGACTGTCTTTGACCCAGAAATGAGGGTGAAGAAACAGAGAAAGAAGATTCTTTAAGTTACTGAGATTGTCTTTGACAGCAGATCCTAGAGTGGCAGGTCCACGCTGGGCAATTTGATGACAAGGTGGTTTTGAAACAATTGGGCCTTAGATGTGGAGAGGCTGTCCGTGGTGGAACCCTGTTATCTGAGCTGGTTAGCATGTGGGGCTTGTGTCATTCAATCCTACCGTGGTGTCCTATTCCCTGTGTTGTCCTAAGGCTAATTTATAGAACATGAATTCCACAAATAGAGTATTCTCTACATTCCCACTATGTGCCATATACTTGAAAGGCACTCGAGATATAAAACAGAATGAGATGTGCTTCCATTTTCTAAGAATTTGTAAATATGTAAGATTACGTATAATTATGTAAATAATATGTAAACAGAAAAATATTATGTAGGGAGTAAAATCTTATAACTATGTCTATATAAAGGCTTAAGTGTCCACAGGGTAGGGGGTAGGTAGTTCCTTGTGTATCTCGAATGAGGATGGGCAGTTGTTAAGAAGTCTTCCTGAAGGAAGTGACTCTTGAGTCCTAACGGATAAGTGGGAGTTTGCTTGGTGGAGAAATGGAAGATGGGAAAAGCAGGAAGAAATGTGAGCCCAGGCTGGAGAAATTTGGAGAAGGTAATTTTTACTGGAGCATAAAACATGAAGCAGGAGGTGAGAGTAGAGAAGTAGGCTTGGGGTCACAGGAAGGGATCTCTCTTTACCGTGTGAAGAACCTTAGGCTTCAGGTAGTCGCAGAAGGCTGAGGAGGCCAGAATCCTCTTGTGATCTTTCAGGCCCAACCACAAGCAGTCACAAGCTTCGCCTGGCAGGCCTCAGGGGAAAAAAGCTCCCGCCCACCCAGACTAGGTGCACAGCCGGTGCTTTGAAGTTTTCTAGAGAAAACTGAGGATCAAGACTCAGGTCCCTCCTCCTCCCAACCCCTCAGGGCAGACTTGCTCGAATGAATAAACACCTGCCTTTAGCCCCAGGTTCTCCAGGAGGCCTTCCTTCAGTGACCTTGCCTGAGGCACCTTCCAGGTGCTTCTGCCAAGGTCTCCTTATGGGTCTTCTGCTAAGCACTTTTCTGGGTTTGGACTCAGTACCTTTCTGCTCCTAGCCCGTCCCCCTCTGTGTCCCCCAACCAGCCCACGGGTCCATAAAGAGGCAGAAGCTGTCTTTTGGGGACTCTTTGGAATGAGGTGATTCCTGTGCCCGCTGATCCTGGCGTGGAGCTGTTCCATGGCAGGGGAAGGGAATGGAGCTCTGTGGAGTGGGGGCCTCTTTTTTGGCCTCTTCCTTGCACAGTCACAGTAAGTGAATAAAGGCTTGGTGTTTACTTTCAGTGTGCCTCACTGTCCTAATTGACCACCTCAGCACTTGATTGCTCATCAGAAGGTTGTAGGCAGGTCAGTGAGGTGATCGGATTAGCACTTGAGAGCCTTTTCTGGTGGGTGTGAGACAGATTTGCGGGATCCAAGCACGTGGAGAAACCATTGTGTGGCCATTGTACAATCTAGGAGAGTAAAGACAGTAAAGAGAGATTTTTTTTTTCTTTTTTTCTTTTTCTTTTTTGGCCCCACTCACAGCATATCGAAGTTTCCTGGTCAAGGATTGAATTGGAGCTGCAGCTGCAACATAAGCTGCACTTGTGGCAGTGCTGGATCCTTAATTCACTGTGCTGGGCTGGGGATTGAACCTGTGCCTCTCCAGCCCCTGGGTCACTACAGTCAGATTCTTAACCCACTGCGCCACAGCAGGAGGTCCAGGTTTTTCTTTTTTAATGCTTAGGAGGTGAAATTAACTGGACTTGGTAACAATTAATTTGTCTAAGCCCCAATTTCTCCTTCCCACCTCACTCTATCCCAAATCCAGTATGATTACCATCTGAAGTAGGTAAGGAGAACAAAAATTTACAGGAGAGAAGGAGTCTACTTTAACAAGTCAGATGCCCATCTTACCTGAGTCTGGAGTAGGCAGCTGTAGGAATTTGCACCCCTGAGGAGTGTTGTCAACATGCAGGTCATCTAGGGACATATAAAGGAAGAAGAAACTGAGTGGAAAAAACCTATCAAGGAAGTAGAATTTCAAAGAGGCAATGTCCCAATTTTTATTTAAAATGTAAGAGAAATGACTTGTAGAATACAGTATTTTACAAAAATTTTCAGTAATGATATTTAGAGTGTTGGAGAACTGTGCTAAATGGTGTGCCATATCAGAGCTGTACCTTGCAAATTGCCATAAGGGAAAAAATGCCTCTCAATCCATCGTCCCACTTCTTTGTGTTAAAAGCATCAGTTTGAAATACCCAGTTCCTGGCAAGCAGTTCTTTCTTATATTCTTTTCGGTTGCATGTTATTCATAGAAATGAAACTGAACTGTTGCTTGATAGCTTTTGCCCACTTTTCTATCATGTTTTGAACTTTTTTTTTTAATTTCTAGGTGCTCTCCTCACATAAAGGAGAAACAAATCGTACATTTCTTTGTACATTTCTTTCCTTGTCATATATCTTTTGAATTTCCCTATTTTGTTCTCTTAAATATTATCACATCAAAATTGTCTTTTCTCTTTTGACTTAAGGATTCTTAGTTGTTCCAGGTCTCCCTTGTGCTTTTGTTACAAAGGAGTTCACTTAAAAAAAAAAATTAGTGGGCTGGTTTTTAGAGCAATTTTAGAATTATGGAAAACCGAACAGATAGTACAGAGAATTCCTCTTTTCTCCTCTGTACTCAGTTTCCTCTGTTAGCATTTTGCATTGGTGTGGTACCTTTGTTACAACTGATGAATCAATACTGACACATTATTATTAACTGCAGTGCTTAGTGTATATTAGTTTACTCTGTGTTGTACAGTTCTGTGAATTTTGACAAATGTATTATGACAGGTATCCAGCATTGTAGCATCAAACAGAATAGTTTCACTGCCCTAAAAATCTCCTGTGCTCCACCAATTCACCCTTCCCTTGCATTCTCCGACCGCTGATCTTTCTACTGTCTCTATAGTTTTGCCTTTTTCAAAGTGTCATATGGTTGGAATTGTAATGGAGTAAAAGGGCTCGTGTGTGGGGGTTTTGCAGAAAGTGGCTGTTTCCAGCAAGGGTTTGTTGCAGGCACCAAGCAAGGGAGGGGGAGACAAAGCTCAGATCCACTCTAATTTGGTCTTTGAGTTAGGGGCATTTTTAAAGGGGAAGAACAAAGAAGCTGGGATTAATCATTGTCTAGTGATAATTCTGTGACATTTCTTAATTGTAGTTTCAGGAGTCAAGATACCTACAGTTTACTTGTCTCTGTTTTTGTGGTCCATGACCCGAGGGGTTCTGTTAGCTCATCTTGCCTTGGAGAAATAACCTAGCAATTTTAGTGCATTGAAAATGTTATCTACAACAGCAGTTTTAGTCATCTGACTCTGGTTGATTACTGTTCATTACTGTTCATTTAGCAAAGGATTGGGTCAGAGGGGACAAGAAAGGGAATAAAGTTTTGGTTAGACAAGTTAATCAGAAACTTGGTAGGAGAATTCCCTCTGTGGCATATTGTGTTAAGAATCTAACTGCAGGAATTCCTGTTGTGGGGTTCAGTGGTTAGTGAACATGACTAGCATCCATTACGGTGTGGGTTCAATCCCTGGCCTCGCTTAGTGGGTTAAGGATCCAGCGTTGCCACGAGCTGTGGTGTAGGTCGCACACGCGGCTCGGATCCCACATTGCTGTGGCTGCAGGGTAGGCTGGTAGCTATAACTCTGATTGTACCCCTAGCTTGGGAATCTCCATATGCCGCGGGTTCGGCCCTAAAAAAAAGACCAGAAAAAAAAAAAAAAAAAGAATCTGACTGCAGCGGCTCCAGTCATGGGTTCAGTCCCTGGCCCGGTGCAGTGAGTTAAGAATCTAGCATTGCTGCAGATGAGGAATGCCTGAGATTGCAGCGGCAGCTCGGATTCAGTCCCTGGCCTGGGAACATCCATATGCTGCAGGTGAGGCAAAAAAAAAAAAAAGTCAGTGGTTAATAAAGCCAAAATTGTAAACTTTGAAAAAGAAAAAAAAAAAAAGAAACTTGGCTGGGGAGCTCGGTTTTAGTGGGGGGAGATCAGTTTCCGAATCAAATGTGTATGTATATGTGTGTATATATATATAGCCTTTTCAGATTGGTTTCTTATTCTTAGCAATATATTTTTAAGGTTCCTCAATGTCTTTTCATGGCTTGATAGCTCATTTCTTTTTATTGCTGAATAATATTCCATTGTATGGCTCTATCACTGTTTATCCATTCACAAATTGAAGGGCACCTTGGTTGTTTCCAAGTTTTGGCAGTTGTGAATAAAGCTGCTCTAAAGTTCATGGGTAGGTTTTTTTGTACTGATGTGGTTTTTCAACTCATTTGGGTAAATACCTAGGGGTGTAATTTCTGGATTGTATGGTAAGACATTTAGCTTTGTAAGAAACTGCCAAACTATCTTCCAAAGTGACTATCATTTTTACATTACCACGTATGTTGAGTTCCTTTTTTTTTTTTTTGCTTTTTAGGGCCGCACTAGTGGCATGTGGAGGTTCCCAGGCTAGGGGTCAAATCAGAGCCATAGCTGCCAGCCTACACCACAGCCACACCAGATCTGAGCCACATCTACGACCTACACCACAGCTTACGCCAATACTAGATCCTTAACCTACTGAGCAAAGCCAGGGATCAAACCCAAAAGCTCATGGTTCCTAATTGGATTTGTTTCTGCTATGCCTTGATGGGAACTCACATTTTACATAATTTAAAAGTATTGTAGCCATTCTAATAGGTGTATAGGTATCTTGTTTAATTTACAACTTCCTAATGACATATGATGTTGAGCATCTTTTAGTATGCTTATTGGCCATCTGTATATATTCTCTGGTGGGGTGTCTCTTCAGGTCTTTTGTTCGTATTTTAATTGGGTTTTCTTTGTTGGGTTTTAAGAGTTCTTTTGTGTATTTTAGATATAAATCAATTATTAGCTGTATGTTTTGCAAGTATTTTCTCCCAGTCTGTGACTTGTTTTTTCATTTTTTTAAGTATCTTTTGCAGAGCAGATGTTTTTAATAATAGTGAAGCTGCCCAACTCAACAATTTTTCTTTCATGGATCGTGCTTTTGGTGTTGTATCTAAAAATTCATTTCCAAATCCAAGGTTGCCAAGATTTTCTTCTGTGTTTTACATTTAGGGCTGTGATCCATTTTGAGTTAATTTTTGTGAAGGGTGTAAAGTCAGTGTCTAGATTCACTTGTTGCTTGCGGAGGTACAGTTGTTTTAGCAGCCTTTGTTGAAAAGGCTAGTCTTTTTCCATTAAATTACTTATCCTCCTTTATCAAAGATCAAGCTCTATTTTTGTGGGTGTATTTCTTTTCTTAATGTTTTAATGGTTCAATTTCACATTTAAATCTTTGCTTTGTTTGGAATTTATCTAGGTGAATAGTATGAGCAGTGACTTTAGCTGTATATTATCAGGTGGCTAAATAATTGTCCTAACACAATGAGATTAGTGACTCTCAGTTTTCAAGATGCCTTTTTTTTATTAAATGCCCATACTTTTTTTGGGTCTACTTTTAGACTTTCTATTTCATTAATCTGTCCATCTTCTAAAAAAAAAAGCTGGTACAGTTACTTTAATTACTGAGGCTTTATGATATATCTGAAAGGCCCCTTCTTATTTCTGTGTTTAGAATCATATTTTTGTTTTGTTTAAAGGTTGACATTTAGGGAGTTCCCGTCATGGCTCAGTATGAACCCGACTAGAAACCATGAGGTTGTGGGTTTGATCCCCAGCCTCACTCAGTGGGTTGGGGATCCGGCATTGCCATGAGCTGTGGTGTAGGTCACAGACACGGCTCGGATCCCGCATTGCTGTGGCTCTAGCGTAGGCCAGCAGCAACAGCACAAATTGGACCCCTAGCCTGGGAACTTACATATGCCGTGGGTGCGGCCCTAGAAAAGACAAAAAGACCAAAAAAAAAAAAAAAAGAAAGAAAGATTGACAATTGACATTTAAAATTAGCTTGTCTGGGAGTTCCCGTCGTGGCGCAGTGGTTAACGAATCCCACTAGGAACCATGAGGTTGCGGGTTCGGTCCCTGCCCTTGCTCAGTGGGTTAATGATCCGGCGTTGCCGTGAGCTGTGGTGTAGGTTGCAGATGCGGCTCGGATCCCGCGTTGCTGTGGCTCTGGCGTAGGCCGGTGGCTACAGCTCCGATTCAACCCCTAGCCTGGGAACCTCCATGTGCCGAGGGTGCGGCCCAAGAAATAGCAACAACAAGAACAACAACAAAAAAAAGACAAAAGACAAAAAATAAATAAATAAATAAAATTAAAAAATAAAATAAAATAAAATTAGCTTGTCTGGTTTCTTCCCCTCCCTGACTAAATCATCCTGGCATTAAATTTATAGGTTATTTTAGGGACACACGACATCTTTTGAATGAATCTCCCATCCCAGACCCAGATGTCTTTCCATTTATTCAGTATTTCTTTTGTGTCCTCTAGTAGTGTTCTAATGCTTTCTTTATATATTCTTGGACACTAAAATTATTACTAGGTATTTTATATCTTTTGTTTCTATTGTAAATGGGTTCTTTATGATCTTCTAATACACACACTGTTAAATTTTTATGTGTGTGTATGTATGCATAATATATATTTTACATATGTATGTAAAGGATAAATTATATTGTATGATTATATGTATAATATATATGCATATGAAAAATACTGGTTTAAGTTTGTGCCCTTTTTTTGCCTCTATTGGATTTTTATTACTTAAAAAAAGACTGGAAAAACAAGCTGGCTAGATTGCAGTGACAATATCCTTATTGTAGAATGGATGAAAAATATAGAAAGCTATGAAATATTCCCCTGAAATTTTTCATAATCCATTCATTACTCAGAGCTAAACAGTTATTTATGTTTATATCCTTTAGTCTTTTTGTTAAGACAATTATCTAATATTAAATATCTACTTGAACTATATGTATATATCATATATAATATGTACGCAGTTATGTATAAATCTTCTATGTTTGCATTTTATTAGGCAGTAAACAGGCGAGCCAACTTGATTGGCATTTCTTCCATTTGCCAGAATTGATCAGTGTATTCAAATACATTAATTTCAGTTAACTCGTCAGTTATTTTTGACCCAAATCCACTACTTAGTCTGATTATCAAGGAGAAGAAATATTTGCAGGTAATATCTAGATTGTTTTTATATTTATCAAAACACTTGTATATCAACTGAAAGCTTGCATTTGAGAATATGTTGCTTTATTTGGCTTGCTTTTTAGAAATGTATAACTTATGCTATTAATCTTTTCCCCCAAAGCATTAGAATTTGTTCTTTATGTGGAACGGTTTTGATTGAGATAAGTGATCCACAGTTAACGCTTGAACTTTGCTTCTTTGAAAACAGAAAAGATCAAGGTTTTAGATAATAGGAAAGTTACAGTTGAGGAATTTAGTAAAATTCTAATAGAATAACAACTACAAACTTAGAGTAACCTTTATACTGAATATTTTTGAGCCATTATGGCTAATTAAATAGTTTTTTTTTTGATTAGGGCATTTAAAATATTCCTAAAACATCATTGAATAAAAATATGCCAACTTAATGATCTATTAACATTTTTCACAAGTTGACTTTGAAGGTATATTAATGAGATAAACCAAGTGTTTAGAGTATAGCATAGTACTTTGTATATAAGAAAGGGCATATTAAGTCTAAAACTCTGAAGGGCCTTAAATGTTACCCTACTTGCGTATATACTTGCAAAAACACCAAACCTCTGAATCAGAAATCAGACACAGCAGTACCAGCAGTCAGGGTAATCTGGTGGCACTAGACTCCCAAACGTAGTTCTCCACAGAGCTGCAAGGTGAAAGCCATATGCTGATGTGTGTACTTACAGTGAGATTTGGAGAACTTAAGATTATGAATCTCTAAGTTTATATAGGAGCTGATACATCTACTTTTTATTTCTGGAGATAGAGTGCTTTTTTTTTTCCTCTGGAATTTGAACAAATCACTTGGGGCAGGAGAAGATCTTTACTCTTAAATAAGCATTTACCTCGAGGGAAGATAAGAAAAGTTTTTATTACCTTCGAATGGGAGCAGGTGACTCCAGAGAAAAGGAGACATGATTAGAATGTGAAGAGGAGACATTCTCTACCTTCTTGTAGAGCTGATTTTTTTCATCTGCAGACCTGGGCTATATAGGAACACTGAGAAATCCAGGAAGGACTGTCTTCTGACAGAGGCATATGTAAATATGTATTTATGGCATGTATGTACTTGGTATAAATATTTCAGAGTTTCCCAAGAAACTGATGATTGGTTTATGGGAATTGGGTGGGGAAGTTAGGATGGGGCAGGAGTTGGAGGCAGGACTCTTCACTCTTCCACTTGTCGTGGTTTGAATCATACAAAAGGCTTACCAATTTGCAAAATAAAACATAAAAGTAAGAATTTCAACTTACAGTCAAAAAATTCGTAGCTCTGCTTTCTAAAGTATACATAGTCAAAACAGATGGACTTGTGTGGTTTGATAACTGTGAGGAAAATGTTATGTCCCAGCTTCTAGACAGTATTCGGAAGGGCACTATTTAGAAAAAGAAAGCACGGTAACAATCTTCATTTGTTGATCTGAGAATATCTTGTGAGTAACCCATCCGAGGCAAGTCAGTTAGAGGCGTAGACGGTTGAGGCACTGTGGCCTCAAGTGTGCTTTGGAATGATCTATGAAGAAGTTGGGTTTATGGAGGATTTGAGTCCTCATTCCTTAGTGTCCATCCCATGATCCTAGAAATTGATCTTTTTCTAATTGCTAGTTTTTCTCACCTCTAAATGTTAAAACTGCAGCCTCATGAGATTTTTGTGAAGACTGAGTAAGGAAATGCATGTGAAAATATGTTTTAGGTCTTAACTCTATACACTACAAGTGTTGCTTTTTTTCCGTTTAAATACAGGAATCTCATTTTGCAGTTAGGAAAAAAGGCAATCCTAATGCAGATACCTACCTGTGGTTCAGGTTCACACATGGTGCTAACAGAACTGAGTTCATGCTAGTCCATGCTGTGACAGTTGCTGGGAATATTTGCCATGAGGCGGCAGTTGCACAGAAAGGCTATTTTTTTTCGTAGTCATTGTTGACTCCTGGAAATCAAAAGATATGAAAAGGAAAGGTGATGTGGTACTGTAAAGAGACAATGAAATCTCATTAACCCTTTGTAAAGATGGGCTTTGATATTCCTATGACAATATTTTGTCAAATGGAAGGTTTCTTTCCATTTGACTTAATATTCTACTCATGATAACATGAGCTGCAAATATTATGGGAATTATTTTCAGCTGTCATAATTCCTGGTAATATTTCATTTTTAACACACTATTGCAGAGCCTGGGTATTGAGTCTTTAGGTGATGTTAGTGTAGAACTCCCGGGGAAAGCCCCTCTGGGAGGCTTTCTCTAAAACTGAACGCTGAACGCTGAACGGTGTGCCCATGCTGGTCCCTTCCTAGTAGGTTTTGAGCTGTTGCTTATTCCTTTATCTCTATCAGATCTGTTCCTTTGCAGTATTATCAGGTGGGTTCCTGTTTGATAGTGACATTGGGAAGTTGTAATAAAAAAATAAATTATCTTGGATTTGAGTTCCTCACAGCTCTATGTGTTAATTAGTAGTAAAGATTATAGCCCCAAACTGTGCCCTTTTATTCAGTCCTTCTACCAGTGCATAGCACTGTGTGTCACATACATTAGGTGTTCAAAAAGTATTGAATGAATTGGGAAGTTTAATTTGGTTGTTAAAAATTGGAGGAGCAGGGAGTTCCCGTTGTGGTGCAGTGGTTAACGAATCAGACTAAGAACCATGAGGTTTTGGGTTCTATCCCTGGCCTTACGCAGTGGGTTAAAGATCCGGTGTTGCCGTGACCTGTGGTGTGGGTTGAAGACGCGGCTTGGATCCCGTGTTGCTGTGGCTCTGGCATAGGCTAGTGGCTACAGCTCGGATTAGATCCCTAGCCTGGGGACCTCCATATGCCATGCGAGTGGCTCAAGAGAAGGGAAAAAGACAAAAAAAAAAATTGGAGGGCAGAAATCTTATAAGCCCATAAGATTGTATCTGGTGATAAGAATTTTATAAATGGTAAGCTACTAGGAGGATATACAACAAGAAGACTAAGGCCGATGTTTTCTAACTTTGTTATTACTTGTACTTTCAATTCACAATTCAGAGATGGCTTCTATTTTTTTTCAAATTCTATATTAATTTGGAAAATGTTTAGTGAAGTATTTGGGATATTTCATTTTATGCATGGATCTGCCTAACATAATATGTAATTATCCCTTGGTATCTGAAATCTGTTGGTTTCAGCACCACCTCCCCCCGACTTCCTCAGCACCCACCTCCCCTGAGGATACCTGAATCTGCAGATGCCCAAGTCCCTTATATGAAATGTTGTAGTATTAGCATATAACCTATGCTCGTCCTCCTATATACTTTAAATCATCTCTAGATTACTTATAATACCTAATACAATGTAAATACTATGTAAATACAGTGTAGGTGCTGTGTAAATAGTTGTCAGCATATGGCAAATTCAAGTTTTGATTTTTTAGAACTTTCTGGAATTATTGTTTCCAAATACTTTCCATCCACAGTTGGCTGAATCTGCGAATGCAGAACCCTTGGTTACTGAGGATCAGCTGTAATTAATTTAGATAAAAGTAATTTGTCTCTGTTGTTCTCTCCCCTCCCCCCCCGTTTTTTATCCTAGGGTTTTGGTAAGGCAAAAGATGAGGTAAAATTTCCTTTTTATTGGTTTTTTTAGAATTTGAATAACGATAGACATGTAATATAAAATGGTCTTTTTTTTTCCCTGAAAAAATGCTGAGCAATCTGCTGCTCTAAAAACAGGGTCAGGTAGACTCTTCAGGTCCCCCCCCCCCCCCCCCCCCCCCCCCCCGCATCTTTTTTTTTCCTGACACCCATTCAGTTCTTAGCCATTTATCTTATCTACCCTAATGTGGTAGGAGGGTCTCAGGAAAAGTATGCCAAGGAAAAGAAAGGCCTGTTTGGGAAAGGAAGAGCTCCTTGGTCAGAGCAGCATCAGGCTGTTTTACTTCATCTCCAAAGCAGCAAAATCTCAAGACAGACTTTTCCTTTAACCTGTTTTTCCTCTTTGGAACTGGAGTGTTGAATGGATCCTAGAGAGCTTAGATGTCCCCCTCTTTTGGAAATTAACATTAAAAAATATATTAAAGCTAGGAAGCCATTGGGAACAATCACAGAGATCATTAGATTATAAATGTCATTACTTTTGGTTATTATTACCTCATGGATAATGACTTCTTAATGAGCTTTGGGGCTTTAGGCAAGGTAACCTCTTTAAGCCCCATGACCTTATCTGTAAAGTGAAGTTCAGGATAGTGCTCATCTCAGGTGGTTGCTATGCAAATAAAACAAGATTGAGTGCATTGCTGAGTGTTCCTAGTTACACCCCCGGATCTGGGTCTGACTAGCTTAAGCAGAAAAGGATTTAGATATAGGTAATAGGCAATCTCAGGCTCACTGGCAGGGTTGGAGAACTGGACACAGGTTTATATGGCTCTGAATTACATTCATAATCATGACACAGAGCTAGTCTTGTGGGGAGGGTACGGCCGCATTACTGCTGAGCAGGGGACGTCACAGCTTGCATTGCCTGCACTGGAGCTGTCATTAGCAGTGTGGTCATTCCTGCATTAGAAGCTGACTATTGCTGCTACTGCTTCTGGAAATAATTCTGCACTGTCCCTGATAATTTACATCACTAGCTCCCAGTCTAGGATGTCAGACAAGTGAACTGGGTCATATAGCCATGCCTAGCAGCAGGGAGCCTGGAAGAGCAAATTTATGGTGTTATTAGCTTGTGTGAGGAGACTTGGGCTCTGCCTACCATGAAGACTTAGAAAACTGGGAATTTCCAAAGCAAAAGAAAGGAGTTCAAAGCCAGGCAGTCCCCAAACTGATAAATTGCCACTACTGATAAAGTACTTAGTATTGTACCTGACAAGTGTGAAGTGTCCCCCCAAACACCAGCTTTTATGAATTTATAATTGCCAGTCTTTTTTGAGAAAAAGGTTAGAGAGATCTCTATCCTTGGCTTTGATTTTTGAAGCAAATGGTTTAGAGATGCTAGAGCAATCAAGGTAAATGGGTGGGTCTACTTCCCAAGCTAGGAATTTGCATGGCAGCCCAATTAAGTTCACTAGATGGTGCCTCCCAGTGGTTTTGAAGTAAATTTAAGGGTAATTCTGGGAGTTCTCTGTGGTTGGCTTGGTGGTTAAGGATTCGATGTTTTGGCAGTGACAGTAGCCCAAATTGCCACTCAGACTCTCTTGCCATTCATTAGTTGCCTTCCTTTTTACCTGGTTTACCATTTATGAGTGGTCAGTAATAACATAGTTGAGAAAGTTATGAGCAAAGTTATCTGGATTTGAATTTTAGCTGTGCCAGTGACTACTGGTATAACCTGGAGTGGGTTACTTAATCCCTCAGACTCTTTCCTCTGTGTGGGTATGTGTGTAATAATTTCCCAAGAATATTGTTGAGGGTTTAAATGAAAACATGTAGAAATATCTAGCAAACAGCGAATACTGTTGCTCAGTAAATATTTCGTGTGTAAATAAGAGCCCTAGATATTACAGGAGTTCAAGTTTTATATTTCTTTTAAAAAGTTGAAGGAATTTTTTTTTTTTTTTTGGCTGTGCTTGCAGCATGTGGAAATTCCCAGGCCAGGGATCAAACCCATGCCACTGCAGTGACAATGCCCAATCCTTAACTGCTAGGCCATCAGGGAACTCCAAAAAGTTGACGAAATCTATAATTTTTAGATTTTTAAATATTTAAGGTGAATATTTAAGCCAGTGTCATTTAGGGCAGCCATCTCAGGGTGTCCCAGAGTTTCAATATTTTTATGTTAATTCAAAGATGTTTGTCTTTCACTTTCACTTTCTGCGATTTCTAGAGCCTACATGATGTGTTGTGTGTGTGGTGCCACAGCGGAGTGAATGAAGAGGCAGATGGGAGAATCCACTTGTCTTCTATTTAGTGCAATGTTAAAGAAACTTGCAAAAAAAAAAAAAAAAACAAAACAGTGCCACTATTTTCATTAGAGTTTTCTTTTTTTTGAAAATTTATTTTTAAATTAAAAAAGTTATATTAATATACAATAGTTTTTTAAAAAAATTAATAATTTTTTTTTGGCTGCACCTGTGGAATGTGAAAGTTCCCAAGCCAGGGATTGACTCCAAGTCTCAGCTGCAACCTGTGCCACAGCTATGGCAACGCTGGCTTCTTAACCCACTGCGTCAGGCTGGGGATCAAACCTGCAGCTCAGCAGCAACCTGAGCAGCCTCAAGGACACCCTGCTATGCTACTGCAGATACTCCTTTTTTTTTCTTTTGGTAAATATTTTAAATTGCCATTTTAATTTCTACTTTGGCAACTGTTGACAGATGTAACCTACATAAACAAAAGCTCTTTGAGGAGTTCAGTAATTTTTAAGGGTATAAAGAGACCATGAGACCAAAAAGTTTGAGAATTCCTGTATTAGTGGAAACACTGGATCCTTAACCCACTGAATGAGGCCAGGGATCAAACCCACATCCTCATGAATACTAGCTGTGTTCTGCTGAGCCATGATGGGAACTCCAGATTAAATTTCTTTTTGATTAGTTTAACTTAAAATATATATTAAATAAGTAAGTGTACGTCAGGTTTTTCTACCAATTACATCTCTATTTATTTCAGTGCTCTTCTTTTTAATGAAGTAAAATATATTACCACTCTGGGAGACCTTCAGAACATAGAAAATGCTCGGAAAGGAAAAACAAACATTGTGTTCTCATATGTCAGAGCCATTGGAACACCAGGTATTTCCTCACTTTTATTTCAGTCTTCACTGTACACTACTAACATACTGTATTTTGACCACAATGTTAATACTTTAAGATAAATTTAAAGCATCTTTTGCTATTGTGTTTTCTTTCTTCAAACATGCAGCATAATTTCGTGGTCAAATAAGAACTCTGAGGCCAAACTACCTAGGTTAGACTCCCAATCCCACCAACTACTTACAGTATGACCTTGGACAACTTATTTAGTATTTAATCTCTTTCCTGGTCACTAAGATAGTGAAGATAATTGTGCCTACCTCATAGTGGTGTTGTGAGGACCAAGTGAATTTGAATAATTAAAATGGTTCCTGGCATATAGAAGGTGCTCTGTGTCAGCTGTTACAATTTTTTATTTCCTTATAGTCTTCATGGTACCTAATATAGTAGTTGATAGTATTTGATAAATATTGTTGACTGACTTGGCTTTCTGTTTTATCTTGATATTTGCTGTTTATGATATGTTTTTCTTGATTTTTTTTAAAAAAATCTAATTTGACAGCATCATCTTGAGCATTAATATGTAATTTTGTCATAAAGATGTTTCATGAACAAATTATGGTTATGCTTCCAGGACTTTTTATTTGTTAATGGTTATAACTTGAACATGTTAGCATAAATGTTTAAATATTCAAATGTTTAAAACATTTTAAAAATTGTATATTCGTTATAAAATAAAGTCATTTATTGGGAATTCCAGTTTTTATAAACGTAAAGCTTGATAGCTACATAGCATGCCACTGAACTTAATGCATTTGCAGAATAACATTCCACAATCAGCCTGTTTTTGTGTACTTTTCAGGGCCATTCAGGTTGTTGTATTTTGTCCATAGTTTGTAATTGTCAAGAGGCACGAGCTATATGGGGGCTTCCACTGTCAGCCAGAACTCCCTGTTTTATATTTGAAGATTAACCTAACTTCTGGGTTTGGAATAGACTGGAAAGAGCAATAGTAGAATAAGGGATAAAATCAGGGAGTTATGGTAATGGTGCAGGCAGTAGATGATGGTGGGTGGCTTGGGCCAGTGTGTTGGTAATGGCGATGGCAATAAATTTGAATTTTAGCAATAGTTTGAATGTAAGACTAACTGACATGTTGGATATAGAGTGAGAGAGAAATAGCAGAGACAAGGGTGGCTCTGGGGTTTTGGCCTGAGCTACTTGAAAAGTGAAATTGCTGATAAGTAAGGTGGGGAAGACTGGAAATAGACAGTTTGGAGTGGAAACTTTGACATCCTACTTGTTAAATACCTGTTAGACATCCAAGTAGAGATGTCAGTGTGGTAGTTGGGTATTTCTGGTCTGCATTTGATGGTGGCGATATAGATTAGGGATATAAATTTGTGACATAAAGTTGTGAGACCAGAGGAGATCATGAAGGAAGTGAGATTAGATGAGAAAAAGAAGACTGAACTCATTAGCTACTTGATCATTCATGGGTGAGTAGAGGAGGCAGAAGGAGTGGCCTGTAAGCAACGTGAAGTTAGGGTTTTAATGAAGAGATAGGAGCAATTGTGTCAAATGATGCTGAAAGGTTAATTAATCCTAATTAAGTGCTATCAGTTGGCCATTAATGTTTAAGTAGTATGGAAGTTATCCATGGCCTTGATGAGCATTTTCTGGAGAATGGTGGGGGTATATCCCCTGACAGGGGTATGGGTGAATAGGTAGAGAGCAACTGGAGGCTGTGGCTCTAGAGACTTATTTGAGAAGTTTTGCTGTTAAGGGAAGGAGAAAATGGAGTGGTGGCTGGAAGAGTATGTGAGGTCAGGTGAAGAATTTTTTGCTTTTTAGGGCTGCACCTGCAGCATATGGAAGTTCCCAGGCTAAGGGTCAAATTGGAGCTGCAGCTGCTGGCCTACACCACAGCCACAGCAACACCAGATCCTTAACCCACTGAGCGAGGCCAGGGATCGAACCTGCAACCTCATGGTTCCTAGTCAGATTTTTTAACCACTGAGCCATGATGGGAACTCCCAGGTAAAGAATTTTTTAAGAGGCACATTTGTTTGTTGATGAGAAAGATCCAGTAGAAAAAGGAAAATGCATCATGACGGAAAAAGAAGGGAGGATTACTGGAGCAACATCTTTGCATAGACAAGAGAAGATGGAATCTAGTGAACAAGGGGAGGGAGGGGAGGTTCTTTGCTGGGGGCACTGATAATTCAACTCTGGTGTTGGGAGGAAAGCCAGAGACTGTGGCTATCAGTTTAGTTAGGTGGGTAGATAGATATGTGCTGGGAACTTTTGCTTTTTTAATTGGTTCTATTTTCTCAATGAGTTAGAAATGAAATCGTCAGATAGTTTGAGGAGAGAAGAGATGAAATAGTTGTTTTAGAAGACCTGGAAATAAAGAATGGTTGCTAGGCAGCAGTAATAGTTGATGTCAGTAATTTAAAGTGACACCATTAGCATGGTGATGCCAGTGAGTTTTTTTTTTTTTTTTCAGCCATATTCACTATTATAGGTTTAAGGACAGAATAGGCAGATTATTTAATTTAACCTAGATTGTGTTTTAACCAGACAGGTGGGGGAGTGATGATAAAGATTAACCATGGAATTTAAGATGAGGTATAAGGAGGGAAGAGAGGACCCGAGGTGAGTGTAGGGCAGTGAAAATGGTACGACTGTAGGTCCTGGAGGGTTAAGGTCATGTGCTATACAGAGTGGCCTGGGGATGGAAGGCTGTGTGTGTGTGTCTGTGTCTGTCTGTCTGTCTGTCTGTGTCTGTGTGTTGAGGAGGGTTGCTAGACATTGAGACTTGGGAGGGATTTGCAGCGATTGGTGATAACAAGGCCTGGAGTGAGACCATGGTAGTGAGTGGTTCAGGTGGGGCTGAAGAGAGATCACTGGAGCCTCTCAAGAAGACCTGGAACTAAAAGGCTAGGATTTGTAGGGATCATCTGTGGGGATGGTAAAATCACCAAGGATTGTGGCAGAAGTATCAGAGTGTGACAGTGTGACAGAAGCTAAATTTGTAATGGAAGGAGGGGGATTAACCTGGCTGGGTGGTAGATGTCTCCAAGGCTGAGTGGTGAGTTGAATAATTTGATGACATGGGATTCTAGTGGTAGCATATTAGGTCTTGGAGGGGAAAATTATGACCTGGAAATGGCAGAGAGAAGAAAGGGAAAAACAAATATGAAAAGGAAGGACTCTTCAAAGAGTACTTTGAGAAACTTTCCCAGAACTGAAAGATTTGAGCTTCCAAAGTGAAAAGACCTGCAGAATCCCAGCAGAATGGATGAATTACAGCCACACCAGAGCATCTCATTTTGGAATTTCAGAACATTGGGAACAAAGGCTGTTCTAAACTCTTCCAGAAGGGAAAAAATACTGCAGTGGAAGGATTAGGAATTGGAATGGCATTGAACTTCTCAATTGCAGCCCTGGAAACTGAAGAAAATGCTTTCAGAATTTTCTGGGAAAATGACTTGAACCTAGAATTCTGTATGCAGACAACTACAGTTAGGGAAGTAGAAATAAAGACACTTAGAGAAGTATACAGTTGCAAAAAATGTGAATTCCATGTGTCCTCTCCTAGGAAGGTGCTTGAAAATGGGAATAAGAGAACAAATGAGTCAAACAGATGTGGGTAACAGGCCAAAGTACTCAACACAAGAGCGAGAATAAGAGAATGCCCAGAATAATGATGAAATGGGTTCCCAGGATGAAAGCTGTGCAGGAGGGCAAGTAGCAGAGTCCATGCTGGAGCAAATCAGAGGCTCTGCTGAAATGTCTGCTATAAGAGGGAATTGATAGTGTGCCTGGTGTATTTGAAGTATTGAGAGGGTTAGACAGTTGTGGAAGAATTTAGGAATAAATTAGCAGCAAAGCTAAGCAAAAATTTTAAAACAGTGAAAAAAACTTTCAAAAGGAAATAGTGAGTCCTAACAATGTAAATACTGACTATTGATCTAATAAAATTTAGGACTGTATTGGGAACGTCAAGGGGATAAAGTCATGTACATTTCTGGAGCAGGGTTTCAGAAAGGGGAGCTAGTTTATCATCTTCCAGAGTGGGAAGTCAGTAGATAGTACTAACACTAAAAAAAAAAAAAAAATCAGGAAATAAGAGTAGGAGGATGTCATTTAGAAACTTGGAGGTAAATACAGATGAGTTGAAAGGAGTTGTCCCTTGGGAATTGAAAATGAGGTCAGGGGTAGGTGAACTGTTGACTTTCTTCAAACACCTTGTAGAACTGTCTCTTTAAACTGTGTATAAGAATACATTTGAATAAAAAATACAAGCCCAAATAGTATACAGACATATTTACAAATGTAATGTATGAAAGTTGTGTGGTGAATTCATATTTTCTTCCCTATGACTTCACAGATTTGTCATATATTCCCAAATATAACTCATTTTCAACTCCGTCTTCGCTCTCCTCTTTCTTGGAATAGAATGGACTTTTCCTAACTTCTTAAACTGCCTGCATTTTCCCAACTGGGCTCCCTGCAAAAGATTTTTCTTTCAACACAATAGAGTCTATAAGGATGTAGGTCAGTATTCAGAATAGAGTCATACAAACTAACTCCTCTCCCCCAACTCCCTTCTCTTCTTCAGAGCACAGAGCAGTCATGGAAGCTGCTTTTGTGTATGGGACCACGTACCAATTTGTCTTAACCACAGAAATTTCCCTTTTGGAAAGTATTGGGTATGTATAAGAAGTGTAAGGTAACAATTTTAAGTTCACTTGTTTCACATTACTTATTCATTATTTCCCTCATACTCTCACAGCAGGGGCTTATCTGAGAGGAATCAGAAGCAGCTGTGAATATATAAATGAAACCCGAAATCCTCTTCATTACTATCATCTGCTGTACAAAAAGGAACTTAAATATACAGAAGTGATGTTAAAGGAAGGTGAAGGAAGACAATCTGGATAAGCCACAAGATGTGATCCCTTGAGTGGCCAGGTGTATTTTAGGAATAGATCTGCCATAGTGATTGGATAGGTGATAAAATAATAACTTTCATAACTAAGCCCAAGAGATTCTTTCTGAGAGTTCTCTAAGTTATGATACCAGAAAAATCCTCAATATATTTGAGAACAGTTTTTGTTTTTTTTGCTTTTTTTTCTTTTTAGGGCCGCACCCACAGCATATGGAGGTTCCCAGGCTAGGGGTAGAATCGGAGCTGTAGCTGCCGGCCTACACCACAGCCACAGCAACGCGGGATCTGAGCCGCGTCTAAGACCTACACCACAGCACACGGCAATACCAGATCCTTAACCTGCTGAGTGGGGCCAGGGATCAAACCCACAACCTCATGGTTCCTAGTTGGATTTGTTTCTGCTGCGCCACGACAGGAACTCCTGAGAACAGTTTTGAACATGTTTAATTTTCTTGTCTAGTTTCTAGCTTGTAATTTTAGGCAGAGGCTTTCTTTTGACTGGTTGGGCAACTGAGGGTTAAAGTTTTTCTTCCCCTTAGTACAGAGGGACACAAGGAATGATACGTGATCCAGTCTCAGCTGGTTCCTCTTGCTGTCAACACTTTCCTTTCAGCAATATGTGACTATTTATACGGTTCCCCTCAAAAAGTTCTGTACTTTGTTTGGGTCTTGGCTGTATAGGTCCTCTTGTTTGAAATATCCATTTGTCTTCTCTTTTTGAAGAAGTCATTCTCTTTTACTGCTTTTAATCTCTGAGATGATCTCCCTTTCCCTTTCGTTCCTTCTCCCCACCTTGAGGCAGAATGAAATATTTCTTTGTTTCTCAGAGCACTTTGTATATTATAGCACTTACAAACTACATTTTAATTTTTTACTAAATACTTGTCCTTTTTACTAAATGCCTCAGCCCCTCAAGAACTTGAGTTATCTTATTTATCTTAGTCTTTTATATTTAGCACAGGACCTAACATAGGAGGCATTAAATAATCTTTTTTTTTTTTTCTTTTTAGGGCTGTACCCTCAGCATATGGAAGTTCCCAGGCTATAGGTCGAGTCAGAGCTGCAGCTGCCAGCCTACACTCCAGTCATAGCAATACCAGATCTGAGCCACATATGTGACCAATACCACAGCCCATGGCAACGCTGGATCCTTAACCAGCTGAGCGAGGCCAGGGATCAAACACGCATCCTCATGGATAGAAGTCAGGTTCATTACTGCTGAGCCACAAATGAGTGATCATTAATCATTGAATCTGTTAGAAATTAACTTGTAATTACGTTTGAAATCAGTGAATCTTGGAGCTCAGTTTAAGCATGTATCAAGAATTAAAATAACATTGTAAAAATAAGAATTTGGAGTATTTTTGCCAAACTTTACTAATGCCATATGGAGATTTATAAAATGCTATTTTAATTTTGGCAAACCATTCTCACTCACTATAAGTTTATCTTTTAATTCTCATATGGAAGGGAATGCCAAAACTAAAATTATAAGCCATATTTGCTGAGTTTTGTAATATTTCAGATACAAACTCACAAACTCCCACAAAGTGTCACATGGTTTCTATCTTAAGGCATGTTTTGGCTGAAGTTTATTCAAAACAGATTTGGGTTTAAATTAAACCTAGAAAATTTGTGTTACAAAGCTTTATTTTAGCATAGCTGTAGAAAAGCAATTATAATTTTAAAATAATCTCATTGTTCTCAAGGTTACAGTCTTTTATCTAAAAAAAAAGTGTAGACCTGTCTCTAACCTAATTTAGAAGCTACCTTATGAAAGAGTTCAGAAAAAAAAAAAAAAACTTGCTTATACAATTCAAAAATTTCTTATATCCTTTTTTTTTGCTATGTCCATTTTATTTTGTTATACTGTTTTAGGCTTTTACCAAAAGAATGATTCAAAAGCGTGAGACTTAGGGCAAAGAGATTTGTTATGTCTTTCTGCATGATAGAAGGATCACATATTGAACTTCAAGTGGGTCTGTCCCTGATTTTTGATTTGCAGCACTGAAGATATAGAATATGCACATCTCTACTTTTTTCATTGTAAACCAGTCTTGGACTTGACTCAGCAATGTAAGAGAACACTAATGGAACAGTCATTGACTACACTGAACATCCATCAATTTATTAAAACAATGGAAGCACCTCTGCTGGTATGTGTTTTATTTAAATGTATTAAGTGATTCATATACAGTATTTATTGTTTTGATTCCTAGATATGTATTTTACTTAGGTGAGTTCTATCTTTTTTCCTTGAACATATTTATTTCATTTAGGCAGACTGAGGAGTAGTATTTTCTTAAAGGTGGAATAGTAAATAGACTATATGTTCATAATTTATTTTATGAAAGTATAGTTGATTTATAATGTGTTAGTTTCTAGTGTACAGCAGAGTGGTTCAGTTATATGTGTGTGTGTATATATATATATATAATTTTTCATATTCCTTTCTGTTATAGTTTATTATGGGATATAGAATATAGTTCCCTGTGCTATACAGTAGGACTTTGTTATTTATCCATTCTTTATAAAATAGTATACATCTTCTGATCCCAAACTCCCAATCCATCTCTCCCCCTGCCACCCCTTGGCAAGCACAAGTGTGTTCTCTCTGTGTGTTTCTAAAAAGTTTTGTAGATAAGTTCATGTGTGCATGTTTTAGATTCCACATATTAGTGATATATGGTATTTCTCTTTCTGATGTACTTTACTTAGCATGAGAATCTCTAGTTGCTTACATGTCACCGCAAATAGCATTATTTCATTCTTTCTTATGGCTGAGTGGTATTCCATTGTGTACATGTGCCACATCTTCTTTATCCATTCCTCTGTTGATGAACATTTGGGTTTTTTTCAATGTCTTGGCTATTGTGAATAGTGCTACTGTGAACACAGGGGTGCATGTATCTTCTTGAATTATAGTTTTGTCTGGATATATACCTAGGAGTGGAATTACTGGGTCATATGGTAGTTCCATATTTAGTTTTCTGAGGAACTTACATATTGTTTTCCATAGTGGCTGTAGCAACTTACATTCCCAGCAACAGTGTAGGAGGGTTCCCTTTTCTCCACACACTCTCACGCATTTATTATTTATAGATGTTTTAATGATGGCCATACAGGTGTGAGGTGGTACCTCACTGGAGTTTTGATTTGCATTTCTCTAATAATTAGTGATGTTGAGCATCTTTTCATGTGACTGCTGCCCATCTGTATTTCTTCTTTGGAGAAATGTCTATTTAGGTCTTCTGCCCATTCTTTGGGTTTTTTTTGTTGTTGCTATTATTGAGTTGTATGAGCTATATGTATACAAAAATGATATTTTAAGGCCTTGGAGTATTATTTCAAAACCCAAATATAGCGTTGTGTAATTATAATGGTACTTATAATTAGCTGTGGAAATATTCTGTGGTAGAATTTAAAATAAACTGTGACCCTTGTAAGATCACAAAGATGACATCATAGGTTAAGAAAAGACCTCTTTTGTGAATGTTTTGATCCTTGTTTTAAAAGTTCATAAATGTGGGCACCATAGTGTTAGTCTGAAGGAATTTTACAGAGTTAGTAGGTGATCTGCACACTTTTCTCTCCTAAGGTTTGAAGGGTTGTCCTGAACACATGCCATTGAGTATGCTCTCTCACTTAGAAATCAACTGTTAGATGCACACCGGTCATCTCTGCATCCATGCAGTATATAGATAGATGGATGAATGGATAAATGGTCGTATATTGCATGAGCTACTTTATAGTAAGAAGCATTATATTTAATCTTACTTGAGTTTAATAAAATAAAAACTGATGCGGAACTAGAGGAATTATGGAATTTTTGAGAAATTGTTTCTTCATCATAAGAGAGATCTTTCAGAAATATTGTCTAAAGTGTAGAAATGATTGTGAAAAACATGAGGAAATGAAAATTGTTATTTTAAAAAAACTGCATGTTTCTGGAGCTCTTGTTGTGGCTCAGGAGGTTAAGACCCTGACTGGTATCCATGAGAATGCAGATTTGATCCTTGGCCTCAGTCAGTGGATTAAGGATCTGGCATTGCTGTAAGCTGTGGTGTAGGTTGCACAGGTGGCTCGGATTCCGAGTTGCTGTGGTGTAGGCTGGCAGCTGTAGCTCTAATTTGACTCCTAGCTCAGGAACTTCCATATGCCACAGGTAGGCCCTAAAAAGAAGAAGAAGAAAAACCCACAACCCCCCCCCCAAAAAAAAAACCCCTACGTGTTTCTACCTTAGATGATACTGGTTTAGTCCTTGCTGTGAAAGATGAGAAAATTAATTTCACACATTTATTTCCATCTCAGCCCCTCTTACCTTCCTGATTTTAGTTTTGTATAATTTTACATTGTTAAGGCTATGATGTTTATATTGTGTTCTAAAACCAAAATTCTCACTTTTTTTGTTTGTTTTTGTTTCTTTTTTAAAAAATTTATTTACCCAATAGATTATTTTTTTTCTTACTGTACAGCATGGTACTCAGCCATAAAAAATAACAAAATAATGCCATTTGTAGCAACATGGATGCAACTAGAGACTGTCATTCTGGGTGAAGTAAGTCAGAAAGAGAAAGACAAATATCATATGATATCACTTATATCTGGAATCTAATATACAGCACAAACGAACCTTTCCACAGAAAAGAAAATCATGGACTTGCAAAACTCCCACTTTAAAAAAAAGCCTTGCTTCCACATTTAAATAGATTCAGAGCTCATCAGTCTTAGTTTTACTGGCTCCATTCCTGAGTTCTCTATTTTGATTGGTTTTGTTTGGTTGGATTTTGGCTTCAAACAACCTGGAAAAAAAAGCAGCCTATTGGCCTTTTTTCCTTTTCCTTTCACGTTGTGGGGGTGCATTTATCTTATTTCCATTGGGAAGAATACCCTCTGAATTTTTTGATCTTCCATTTCACCACAGAGCCCCAAGGAAGAGATCAGTTCATTATATACTGCTTCATCATTTCTCTCCGTATTCATTTCCTTTTCTTCCTATATTGGGATATTATCAGGAATGCTCAGGGTTTTGTCTACTCTCCAGTACAGATTTTTGGTTGTTTGTTTTTTGGTTGTTTGCTTTTTTAGGGCTGCACCAGAGGCATATGGAAGTTCCCAGGCTAGAGAATAAATCAGAGCTACAGCTGCTGGCCTACACCACAGCCACAGCAACACAGGATCCGAACCGTGTCTGCAACCTATACCACAGCTTATGGCACTGAGCAAGGCCAAGGATGGAACCCGCATCCTCATGGATACTAGTCAGATTTGTTTCTGCTGCACCACAATGGGAATTCCTCACCAGTACTGGAGGCAGGACTAGGACTCATCCTATATGTTACTACAACTTTGCGGCTACAACATTCTGGCTTAAATATTGTACCTCTTGTTTCTGCTCATGAATTTTCTTTTGCTGTGTTTTAAAACTGTTTTGTTTTTGTTTTTTCAGATAGATAATGAGGGAGATTCTCTGATCTCATATCACTCTACTAAACTTACCGAGAATTATGTATTATTAGTTTTGAAAATAAAGCTTTGGAGATTTCATAATGACTTGGTATTCACTTAAGTATGGCTTCACTTGAAACCACAACGTGGCAAAAAGTCAAGGGCACCATTTTTCATTGTTGTTGTTCTTTTTAGGGCCGCACCCACGGCATGCGGGGTCAAATCGGAGCTGCAGCCACCGGCCTACACCACAGCCACAGCCACAGCCACATGGGATCTGAGCTGCGTCTGTGACTTACATCACAGCTCATGTCCATGCAAGATCCTTAACCCACTGAGTGGGGCTGGGGATCGAATCTACATCTTCTCGGATAGTAGTCTGGTTTATTTCCGCTGAGCCACAATGGGAACTCCTCAAGGGCACCCTTTATATTGTATTCTCTGTGAATGGTAGCCCCTGAAACAGACATTTTATAAACAGCAATGTGACTTGCTTCCTGAAATTGTGCAATGTAAGCAACCCTGCTGTAAGCCACTGTTCACTAGAAGGGATTATTAATTTGACATTCAAAGTCCCTTCTGAAGTGGGGTTCCTTTCAACACTCACAAAATGATGCATAGTGTATCATTGCTTTAGCACCTCATTTGTTTGAACTCTTTTTTCCTAACTAACTAGGGAAGGGGATGTAGGATTCAGGCAGAGGTTCCAAAAGCTTGGGTAAACAAAGGGATAGGTAGGAATGGCTGGTAGTGTGGAGCCAAGAAAGAGCTGAAAGGGAAGACTGAAGATCAGTGATGGATTGGAGACCCATGCTGAGGTTCTAAACCTTGGTGTCAGCCTTGAAAGGGTTGAAAGTCAAGAAGCACAGATAGATGGACTTTTATACATCTTTTATACATCAGAACTGAGCAAACAAGGGTACAGTGCAGAAAAGGACAGAGAGCCTGGAAAGATTTCTTGAGATTCTTGGTGGATTGGCTAAGGCTTGCCCTTGTGGAGTGGGAAGGGTTCTGAGCTAGTTTGGCCACTTTAATGTTTTGGTCCTTTAAATAATTTGGCTATATCAGTATTTGAGGTTGTTTCTGTTGTCACAGAATATACTGGAGGGTAAAAAACAAAATGAGACTGAGCACTTTTATAGGAAACACCTCTTAGACCAAGATTTGATGTAAATGGGTTATGCCTTTTGATGGTATAGTTAAACTAGAAGAGGATAATGACATACTGAAAGTTAGTACCTAAATTTAATTACTTACAAGTTCTTACCTACAAGACTTTGTAGTCGTTTACTTTGAATCGGTGTTTCTTACTATATTCTTATTTTCTCATAGCCCCATTGATGGTTATTTTCCCCCTGTCATCACTGTTTCCATTCTTCCTTTGTTGTCAATCTATATACAAGCCTTCGAAGCTCAATAATGGTTGGGTTTTGTATGGTTAGTAAGATGCTTTGTAAACTAGCCAAGGCTCCTGGGTCCAGAATCTAAAATAATTTCATATGTTTACATTATTTATAAACATTAATAAAAATAGAAACAGGAATTCAGACTTGTTGGTAAGCTTTGGCTGCATGATAATTGCAGTTACATGCATTATTTCACTTCCAAGCATATGAAAATAGATGCAGGTTGGGGGTTTGTGTGTGTGTTTGTGTGGGAGTTAAGTAGATAGGGTACTTGAACATTTAATTATTGTAAATATATAACACAACTGCATCTTGTAATCATGACTCAGGAATGTCATTTTAACCCAAAAAACTGGAAATAAATCTTAAACTCAGAAATTTTAAGTAATTTCAATCTTAAATTGATTAAATGAGATTTGGTCAGTCATGGAATTACTGTAGATGCATTCTGAAGGTTCCCAGCAATGAAGACAGATGGGAAAATGGTTCAGTTATTGTCCCATTGGCTAATACCGAGGACGTTTTGGAATGCTGATGATTTTCTCTATGATAGTTTATTCTGATAGAAACTTTTTATCTGAATACTAGGAAGAATCTTCAAGTACAGATACCTGATAAAGTATTTAAAATAGTTAAAATTATTATAGTCATTTTTCTGTAAACTTTATTTTCTTTGTGCATTTGAGATAGCTCTCTGTCTCAGACAGATCCAGGACACTTGAATTAAATTAAGCTTACTCTTTTATTTTTAATTTTTACTTTATTTTTTTGTTTTTTTAGGGCCACACGTGTGGCATATGCAGGTTCCCAGGCTAGGGGTTGAACCAGAGCTGTAGCCCCTGGCCTATGCCACAGTCACAGCATTTGGGATCTGAGCCATGTCTGCAACCTACACCACAACTCATGGCAATGCCAGATCCTTAACCTACGGAGGCCTGTGCTCTCATGGATACTAGTCAGATTCTTCGTTTCCGCTAAGCCGCAGCAGGAACTTCAAGCTTACTCTTTTATATTGGTAACTAGAAAGATGCTATTATGATTTATTCTTTTAGCTTCTATTATTCTTTGAGGGCTCATGTGGCAGTGTACAATAATATATAGCACGGTGTTGGCTCCTGATATTGTTGTCTGAATCTTTTTTTTTAATGTGGCAAAAAATGCATAGCATAAACTTATCCTTTTCACAATTTTAAGTATATAAAACAATATTGTTAACTGTATGCACATTGTTGTTCAACAGATCTTTAGAACTTTTCTGTGTGAGGACATTTTTGATTACTGATTCAATCTCCTTACTAGTTATCTGTTCAGATTTTCTGTTCTTGATTCAGTCTTGGTAGGTGTATGTTTATGGGAATTTATACATTTCTTCTAGTTTATCTAACTTGTTGGTGTATAATGGTTCATGGCCGTATCTTATAATCCTTTTTTTTCTTATAACCTTTTTTGAAAATTTCTAAGTAATTTAATAGAAATACACAAATTTGAGAAAAACTTTGGTAATTTCACTCCTATTATGAATGCTTCTGTCATTTATGTATATTTTATACTAATTATATAAAAATATATCTAAATATTTTTATAGATATATAAAATTATTAGTAATTTTAATGGTACTATTAGCAGTTTTTTGGTACTACTCTATTACTTTTTCTGCCTATCAGAGATATTTGTGATTCTGTCTTTTGTCTGATAAAATGGATTATAACTTTACAATTAAGGAACCACAGGTTTTTAAAAGAATTATATCAGCTTGTAGGGAAAGGGACAGAAACAAGCACAAAATGAAAAGAGATCTTTGGACCCCTATATTCTATGGATAAGAAATGGCTGAGAAATCTACTCAGCTGCAAATACAGGCTCCTCTTTTTCATAAATAAGAAAGGCTGAGTTGGAAGGCAGACCAGGATCCTCAGAGAACAACCCTTAGGCAGTAGCACTGGGCCCTAATCAAGAAACTGGCAACATATGCCTGGGTAGGTTTCAGAATCCTTGTGTGCGGGTGACTATTGTGTGCTTTCACTTTCTCCCCTTTCTTTTTTCTTTTCTTTTTACATTTATAGATGTACAATAATCATCACAACCCAGTTTTATAGCATTTCTATCCCAAACCCCTAGTGCATCCCCTCACCCCCCAACCTGTCTCATTTGGAAACTATAAGTTTTTCAAAGTCTGTGAGTCAGTAACTGTTCTGCAAAGAAGTTCAGTGTGTCCTTTTTTTAGATTCCACATGTAAATGATAGCATTTGATGTTGGTGTCTCATTGTCTTTCTGACTTCACTTAGCAAGATAATTCTAGGTCCATCCATGTTGCTGCAAATGCTGTTATTTCTTTCATTTTAATGGCAGAGTAATACTCCTTTGTGTATATGTACCACATCTTCTTTTCCACTCCTCTGTCGATGGATATTTAGGTAGTTTCCATGTCTTGGCTATTGTGTATAGTGCTGCAGTGACCATTGGAGTACATATGTCTTCTTGAGTCTTGGTTTTCTCTGGATTGATGCCCAGAAGTGGGATTGCTGGATCAAATGGTAATTCTATTTTTAGTTTTCTGACTTTCTCCTCTTTCTAATAGGAGTGTATATAATGGCTAGTCTTAGGCCTGTTCCATCACTGTCTGTTGAGAATGTAACTGGAGACAAATAATTTATTCAGCTTTTCAAATTAAGAGGAACAGTTCCCAAGGAGCTGTATGCAAGAGACCACACTAAAGGTACCTCATCTATACCTGACCTGAACGTAGATGATGCGATCTTAAGAGTTTGCATTGATCTCAAAGTCTGATGGGGTGAGCCTTGGGAATCTTGGAAGAGAAGTGTGATTTCCTTGTGATAGGGGTGGCAGTTGTAGCCAGAGAGCAGACCACTGACTACAACAGTGCACATCTGTCTCACTTGCAGAACAGTCACTCCTTTCTCTGAGCCCCGTTCCCATACCTTATCCCGTCAGACTTTTAATTACATTTTCCAAAGATGGCATTAAGAACTCTCCATTCCCTAAAATCTTATCATGTGCCCTCATCACCACGCCTATCCAGTGGTGCAGTCTTTGTCCTCTCTCCTTGAACATGATTGGCCTCTTGAGATTGCCATGACCGGTAGAATAAGGCCAAAATGATGATATGTGACATCTGAGGCTATGTGTCACAAAATGCCATGGGTTTCTACCTTGCTGTCTTTGATTGCTCCTTCCTGAAACCCAGCTTACTTTGCTGTGAAATTAAGCCTGAGGAGAAGTCATGTGAAGAGGAATTGAAGCTGACAGTTCTGGCTGAGCTCATGAGTTGGCAACAGCTTGCTAGACAATGAATGAGCCATTTTTAAAGTGGAACCTTCACCCTTCAGTTGAAATGCCCCACTAATGCAGTGTGGACCAGAGATGAGCTTGGGGACATATGAACAAAATAAATGATTGCTTTTAAGCCATCAGGTTTTGGAGTGCTTTTCTACATACATGGTGATAGATGCTTGGAGCACACACTCATCTATTTCTGTGGCATTAACAACACTACTTCTCAAATCTGAATTTTCAGGTCAGATGTTTCTTTGGCGTTCCTGTCCCATATATCTGACTACTAATTAGATATATCTGTCCTAAGCTCAATATGTCTGACATTAATGTGTTGTCCGTTACCATCTGCTCTTTCTCTGTTATCTTGGTTAATTTATTATCCATTCATTCATCGTGGAAACCCGGAAAATCATTCTCATTTCCTCCACCTCCTTGCATCTAATTTTATTTTAATGCCATTCTTTTTTTTGCTCTTTCATGATTTTTATTTTTTCCACTATAGTGGTTCCTAGATCTAATTTTATTTATTTATTTATTTATTTATTTATTTATTTAAATGAGAGTTGCAACATTGATTTCAGGTTCTCTCTTGTTTTTTCTTTTTTGTATTTTTTTTCTTTTTTGCCACACAGGCAGTATATGGGAATTCCTGGGCCAGGGATTGAACGTACACCGCACAGCAGCAACCAGAGCCTCAACCCACTAGGCCATCAGAGAACTCCCCCTACATCTAATTTTAGATCTTAAATATCTTTTGAATTCTTTTGAATTCTTCATTCCAAGAGCCAGTGCTTTAGTCCAGGTTTTCTCCATCTCTCACGTACTGTTTTAGTAATAGCAACTGATCTGGTCTGTATTCTGATATTTCAATCCCTTTAAGTCCATAATCCCCATTGCTTGCAGAGTGATATTTTAAAAACACACATATGGAGTTCCCATCGTGGTTCAGTAGAAACGATTCTGACTAGTATCCATGAGGATGCAGGTTCAATCCCTGGCCTCACTCAGTGGGTTAAGGGTCTGGGTATTGCCGTGAACTGTGGTGTAGATTATAGATGCAGCTCGGGTCTGGTGTTGCTGTGGCTGTGGTGTAGGCCAGTAGCTACAGCTCCAATTCTACCCCTAGTGTGGGAACCTCAATATGCTGCGGGTGCGGCCCTAAAAAGACAAATAAATAAATAAATAAACTAAAAAATAAAAACACACATACGATCTATGTTAAAATAATTTTTGCAATTCCTAAATGTTTTCAATTTTATTTACAGAGTAAAGTCCAACTTTATTAGGATGATATACATGGTTTTTAATTCTTTGGCCCTTTGCTAGATTTCCAGCCTCGCTGCCTGTTCCTCCTCTTTCATTTTTTAATACTGAATTATTTAGAGTTCTCCAAATACACAAAGAAGAAACCAGGCTTTTCTACTCCTTCAGGCTGGTCCACCTGTTCATATTTTCACAGAGTCAGTTCTGTTTTATTGTAGGACCGAGGTTCCCACCTCCTGCTGGCTATTGGCTGGTGTAGCTCTTAAGCTCCCACAGGCTGTTCTCAGATGCTGGCCACATGGCCCTCTCAAAAAATGGCAATTTTCTCCTTCAAAGCCAGCAGACAGTCTGGCTTCATTGTGCTGATAGTCTTAGGTAATGTAACCCAGTCAAAGGAATGATTGTACCATGTGTACCATCCAAACTCAAGGATTTAGGATTATACAAGATTTGTGCACCAGAAATCTTGGGGACCATCTTAGAATTCTGCCTATCATAGGTAAATATAGATTTCTCTCTGGAAACTTTAAAGACTAAAAAAAAAATATCCTTAATAATTGGAACTTTTGCAAGGATGCATCTTCCTATGGATCTGCTTTAATCCATTATTGGTTACTCATTGGGCTCTTTCAGTCTGGCGGCTCATGTTCCTTCAGCTGTTGGAAACTCTTGTGTTTATTTCAGTGATTATTTCTTCCATTTTGTTTTCTCCTTTCTCTCTTTCGGGGACTCCTGTTTGAGCGTTGGACCTCTTGAATTAGTCTCAATTTTATTATCTTTTCTGTCTTCCATCTATCTTTTTCTGTACTTTCTGGCAGATTTATTCAGTGTTTCTGTTTGTTTTGTTTGGTTTGGTTGTGGCATGCAGCAGCTTGATGTGGGATCTCAATTTGCAGGCCAGGGTTTGAACTCGGGCTGCGGCAGTGAAAGTACCGAATCCTAGCCACTAGACCACCAGGGAACTCCCTATTCATCTTTATTTTTCATTTCTTTATGGAAGCAGTATCTTCCCATCTCCTTGGGTTATTAGTGGTTGTTTTTTTGAGCCTTTCTTCTTCCTAAATAGTCTGCATTTCCTTCACGGTTACTTGTTTTTCTGTTTATGTTAGAGGCTTTCCCTCAGATGCTCCTTATTTGTGATTTAGAATATGAAGCTGAGAAAGCTGGTTGGAAATTCTGAGATTGTGGATGAGACTGTAGACTTTGAGCTCCAGGAGTTCCGTTGTAGCTCAGTGGTTAATGAATCCGACTAGGAACCATGAGGTTGTGGGTTCGATCCCTGGCCTTGCTCAGTGGGTTAATAAGGATCCAGTGTTGCTGTGAGCTGTGGTGTAGGTCTTATTTTTTATTTTTTGTCTTTTTTTGCCATTTCTTGGGCTGCTCCCGTGGTGTATGGAGGTTCCCAGGCTAGAGGTCATATCGGAGCTGTAGCCAACGGCCTACACCACAGCCACAGCAACGTGGGATCCTTAACCCACTGAGCAAGGCCAGGGAATGAACCCGCAACCTCATGGTTCCTAGTCAGATTCGTTAACCACTGAGCCACGATGGGAACTCCTGGTGTAGGTCTTAGACGCGGCTCGGATCCCGTGTTGCTGTGGCTCTGGCGTAGGCCAGCGGCTACAGCTCCGATTAGACCCCTCGCCTGGAAACCTCCACATGCCGTGGGTGCAGCCCTAGAAAAGGCAAAAAAGGCAAAAAAAAAAGACTAAAATAAAATAAACTTTGAGCTCTGGAGGGTGATTGGATCTGGGCTGCTTTCTAGTGAACCTCAGTGTCAGTATCTTTAGGCTTTTCCTTGTGATGAGCCAAGATCCCCAGAAAAGGATTTTCCAGTTTTCCACTGGCTGCTTGCATTCTGGGAACTGAGTGGGGAGGGGCTGGGAGGAGTCTCAGCATTTGGTTACTTAATCCCCCTGCCTTGGGCCTGATGTTCACACTCTCAGCTGTCCCTGAAGTCCCCCAGATTTCTTATGGTATGAGAGAAGGGCGGGTGCCTAAACTCATGGAGTTGGAAAGGGGAATCTAGGGGTATAATTGCTTTCCAAAGGTTTTACCTGTTCCTCCTTATTTTAGAGCCTTCTTGCTATTTTCATTCCAGGATTTCTCTCCTAGTTCCAGAGATGCCAGGCATAGGCACACAGTTTCTGAGAAATTTTAGGATTCTACAGTTAAAACTTAATTGTTTCTTAGCTCTTCCTCTCTTAAGGTTTTGCTTTGTAGTTTCTCTAAGTCAGTTCTTCAGCTTCCAGAATTTTGCTGCCTTTTCTCTTTTCCTTCCTTTACATGTTTATCTCTTTTGAAAAATCCTGCTGCTGTAGTTGTCCTGGGATTTTTAGAGGGAGAGGAATTAGATGTGTATATTCAAGCTGATGTCAACTCAGATGTTACTCATTTTTCTATAATGTGTCATTATATGTTAAATTCTTTTTTTTCCCCCAGGACTGCACCTGTGGCACATGGACGTTCCCACCAAGCTAGGGGTTGAATTGGAGCCACAGGTGCCAGCCTGCAGTACAACTTGCAGCAATGCCAGATCCTTAACCCACTGAGTGAGGCCAGGGATCAGACCCGCATCCTCATGGACACTCTATCAGGTTCTTAACCCACTAAGCCACAACGGGAACTCCTATATGTTAAATTTTTATATGGAAGAGTCTGTTACTTAGTTTTTTTTTTTGTCTTTTTGCTATTTCTTTGGGCTGCTTCTGCGGCATATGGAGGTTCCCAGGCTAGGGGTCTAATCGGAGCTGTATCCGCCGGCCTACGCCAGAGCCACAGCAATGCACGATCCGAGCCGTGTCTGCAACCTACACCACAGCTCACAGCAATGCCGGATCTTTAACCCACTGAGCAAGGGCAGGGACTGAACCCGCAATCTCATGGTTCCTAGTCGGATTCATTAACCACTGCGCCACGATGGGAACTCCAGTTTTCTATTCTGTTTCATTTCAAATATCTGTTTATCATTACCACAGTTTTATTTATTTATTTTTTGTTTCTTTATGGTATGCTTATTCCTTATGGTTGTAACTTTCTGTTTAACTCCTTATAAAATTTGTTAGTTTCATAACACTTAAACTATATAGGTCTACCAGGAGCATAAACTTAGACAATCATGAGCCCATTTCTGTTAATGTTGGATTTGTTTCAGAGACTGGTTTTTGTGTGTGTGTGTGTGTGTGTGTGTGTTTCTATGGCCGCACCTGCAGCATATAGAGATTTCCAGGCTAGGAGTCTACTTGGAGCTGTAGCTGCTGGCCTACGCCAGAGCCACAGCAATGTGGGATCCAAGCCACATCTTTGACCTACACCACAGTTCATGGCAGCACCGGATCCTTAGCCCACTGAGGAAGGGCAGGGATCAAACCCGAAACCTCATGGTTCCTACTCGGATTCGTTAACCACTGAGCCATGATGGGAACTCCTAGAGACTGGTTTTTAACTCATATCTAAGAATGAGAGGAAGTTTACCTCCTACACTGTTGGTGGGAATGTAAATTGGTATAGCCACTGTGGAGTTTTTTCAGAAAATTAGAAATATGATCCAACAATCCTACTCCCGGGCATATAGCCAAACAAAACTATAATTTAAAAAGATGCATGCACTCCTATGTTCATAGTTGCACTATTCACAATAGCCAACCTAAATGTCATCGATAGATGAATGGATTAAGAAGATGTGGTGCATATACACAATGGAATACTACTCAGCCATAAAAAAAGAACAAAATAATGCCATTTGCAGCAACATGGATGCAACTAGAGATTCTCATACTAAGTGAAGTAAATCAGAAAGAGAAAGATAAGTACCATATGATATCACTTATATGTAGAATCTAAAATATGGCATAAATGAACCTGTCTATAAAACAGAAACAGACTCACAGACATGGAGAATAAGCATGTGGTTGCCATGAGAGAAAGGGGGAGGAAGTGGGAGGGACTGTGAGTTTGGGGTTAGTAGTGGAAACAGTAACATTTAGAATGGGTAAACAGGAGTTCTTGCTGTGGTGCAATGGGATCAGCAGGGTCTTGGGAGCACTGGGATGCAAATTTGATCTCTGGCCTGGCACAATAGGTTAAGGATCCAGTGTTACCACAGCAGTGGCTTAGGTTGCAGCTGCAGCTTGGATCTGATCCCTGGCCTGGAAAGTCCATATGTCGCAGGGCAGCCAAAAAAGAAAAAAAAGGAAAAAAAAAAAGAATGAATAAACAGTAAGACCCTATTCTACAGCACAGGGAACTATATCCAGTCTCCTGGGATAGACCATGATGGAAAATAATATAAAAAAAAGAATGTATTCTATATGTACTGAGTCACTTTGCTGTACAGCAGAAATTGGTACAACATTGTAAATCAACTGTAATTTTAAAAATATGTAGAGAAAAAGAATGAGCAGCATTTAAATCCAAATGTTGGAACATTATTATCACATAGTAAAAGAATTTTGTTCTTTTTCTAAATGAAGACTGAAGTTGCTGAAGATCCTCAGCAAGTTTCAACTGTTCATCTCCAACTAGGATTACCACTGGTTTTTATTGTTAGTCGACAAGCTACATATGAAGCTGATAGAAAAACTGCAGAATGGGTTGCTTGGCGTCTTCTGGGAAAAGCAGGAGTTCTACTCTTGTTAAGGTATTTTTAAACATGAAATATTCACTACATTGTATTTATTATCAGGACAGTAATATTTTTCTTATATGGTAGTCTCTCCACTTGTAAATAAACAACCAAATCTCTAATAGATTCTAATATAATTAGAACCAGTTGCTAAAGTCTTCAGTTATCACTTTGATTAGTATTTATACCTTTAAACCTTGCTGAACAAAGATGTAAATTAGGGAGTAGAAGTCTGGTCTATATGTGTAAAATTTCTCAGATTCACTAAATTGTAATCTTTTTTCATAAACTTTTTTTAGTAAAGTACTTACCATGCCATTTAAGATTAACCTCCTGGATGATTATTATTCTTGAGATTAAAATATAAAACTTTTATTTCCATTTTGAAAAAGGGACTCTTTGGAGGTGGACATTCCTCAGGATGCTAATGTCATCTTCAAAAGAGCAGAAGAGGTCAGTCATTTTATATATTGTTCTAAATGTTAAATAAAGGGAGTTAGTACATGTGGTCTTAAAGTAACATGTTTATTATATGAAAATTTTGTGAATTGGCGCTATTCAAAGATAATTGCTGGGAGTTCCCAGTGGCTCAGCACGTTAAGGATCCAGTGTAGTCACTGTTGTAGTTTGGGTTGCTGCTGTGGCATGGGTTTGATCCCTGGCCCCAGAGCTTTTGCATGCTGAGGGCAGGACAAAAAAAAAAAAAAAAAAAGATAATTGCTGTTAATGTTTTGGTGTGTTTTTTAAATTTGTTAATCTTTTTCTCTCTGTGCATGTTTATGTAAATGCATATAGTGTATATATGGTATGTGTATATTTTTTAAAGAAATTTAGGATCATGCTATATATATCCTACTTTTCACCTAGTTATATTTAATTACTTTTTATTGTGCTGTGATGTCTGCCTTTGTACACTGTTTTGGACCTCACTGATTCTTTTGCTAAATTTCTGAAAGTAAATTTTTTCTTAAAGAAAATGGAATTTTTTTTCGCTTCCATATGCACCTGTGGCATGTGGAAGTTTCCAGGCTAGGGGTCAAATCGGAGCTGCAGCTGCTAGCCTACACCATAGCCACAGCAACTTAAGATCCAAGCTGTGGCCTGCACCACAGCTCACCGCAATGTCGGATACTTAACCCACTGAGCGAGGCCAGGTATTGAACTGCTGAGCTAGGACAGGAACTCTGAGAATGGAAATTTTTAAGACTTCTAAAATACATTGTCAAATTTCCCTCCAGAAAGGCTATAGTTTTACTAGCAGCGTTTGGAATTCCTTGTTTCATACATCTTTGCCAGTACTGAGGAGTAATATTAAAACCATAATTTTAATTAATTAATTAATTATTTTCTTTTAAGATTTTTATTTTTTCAATTATAGCTGATTTACAGTGTTCTGTCAATTTCTGCTGTACAGCAAAGTGACCCAGTCAAAAAGAGTTCCTGTTTTAATTTGCATGTCTTTGATAACTTTGACTGGTGAGATTGACCTTTTGAAGTTTTATTGGCCATTTATATTTCCTTTGTAAATTTCTACTACTGTCTCTTTTTCCTTAAATTTTTCTTAAGAACTCTTTAATTCTGAACATCTTCTAAATATTTTATACATATGCTAAAAATTTATTGATAGTTTACAAACTGTCAGTTTAAACTTAAATTCTCTTGTATAGTCTATGGCAGGAATACTGGGTTAAGAATCAGAATACTTGGATTCTGTTCCTTCTAGTTCTGGGACCAGATAAATAAATTAACTTCTTCAGGCTCAGTTTTCTCATTTGTGAAATAGTCATAAGACCTCCCCCTTCTCACTTACAAGAAATTTTATAAGAGCAGGTAGGAAAATACTTTGAGAACTGTAATGTTGTTCAAATATGCATACTGCGGGGATAGTATGCTCTGCTTTTTGACTAGGTAATGGAAAGAATACTTTCTAAAGTTATTTTTAATTTTTTTGCTAGTAGATAAAGATCCTTAAATAGGAAATTACTATATTTGTTATTGGGAAGTAGGTTTTATACAAGAATTAAAGTTCATGCTGGTTTCGCAATGTGTATAAAATTTATATTTACACCACACTCTAGTCTATTAAGTGTGCATTATGTCTAAAAAAACCTAATGTCTATACCTTAGTTAAAAAGTTCCTTATTGCTGAAAATACTAAATACTAACATCTGAGCCTCCAGGGAGATAAGATTTTTTTTTTTGCTGGTTGAGGGTGTTGCTTCCATGTTGATGGCTGCTGACTGATCAGGGTGGTGGTTGCTTAAAGTAAGACAGCAATGAAATTTACTGCCCTGATTAACTTCCATTCGCAGATGATTTCTCTGTCATTCAAAGTGCTTAATAGAGTTTTACCCACAGTAGAACTTCTTTCAGAATTGGAGTCAGTCCTCTCAAATCCTGCTTCTGTTTTTATCAACTAAGTTTTTGTAATAGTCTCAATCCTTTATTGCCATTTCAATAATCTTTATAGCCTCTTCACCAGGAGTGGATTCCATCTCAAGAAACTACTTTCTTTGCTCATCTATAAGAAGCCATTCCTCATCTGTTCGAGTTTTATCCAGATTGCAGCAAGCATAATTTACTGAAATTAACTGGTGGCCTAAAATTCTGTTTTAACAATGTTTTGGCTGAGCCTTAGCGAAAGAAATTTTAATGGAATAATTTCAATAGAATAGAATTTGGCATTCTTAATATACCTGGGGGCAGATAGGGTTTTTTTATGTTTATGGCTAAATAGGCAGTTGAACTTTTTAGCAGAATTATTTTAGCTGAAATATTATTTTGAATATTTCTATAGACTATAAAAGTAATTTTGGTCCTGTTCAAAGTAAAATTATATATATTTCTGTTTTATTTTGAGGTAGGGCTTACTGTTAGGTGTAAAATGTTTCATATTTCAGCATAATATATTTATGACAAGAAGCAAGTGAGACTTTCAGGGTTTTTTTTTTGCCCTGTTTTTTAGTAGCACACACTATCTTTCTATGACATATACTTTGGATACTTTTAATAGTGATTGTGGGGAGTTCCCATTGTGGCACAGGGGAAATGAATCCAACTATGAACCGTGGGGTTGCAGGTTCGATCCCTGGCCTCATTCAGTGGGTTAAGGATCCAGCGTTGCTGTGGCTGTGGTGTAGTCCGGCAGCTACAGCTCGGACTGGACCCCTAGCCTGGGAACCTCCATATGCCATGGGTGTGGCCCTAAAAAAACAAAAGACCAAAAAAAAAATAGTGATTGTGGAGTTAATTTCCCTTTTTTGGATTTTTTTTTTAATGTGAAAATTGAAGTTCAGAGGTTTTGCTTCATTTTAGTGTCAAACAAGTCAAACATCTTTATATTAAAATGCTTTGTTATATTTTAGTCATATCTTTTAAAATTAATGTATTTCTAGGGAGTGCCAGTGGAATTTCTGGTATTAAATGATGTTGAATTAATAGTATCCCGTGTGGAAAGTAATATGTATGTTGCTCAAACACAAGAAGATGAAGTCGGTGACATGGAAGATCCAAATATGGGTAATATGTTTTTTTGATGCTCACTCTCCCCTCCCATTTCTCCCCAGCATCCTAAAGAAGTTAATTTTGAACCACATTTTAGCAAGTTGATTAGGCGAAAAGATGTAAAGATGCTGTATTTTGCTTATTGTGATACCTTTCATTGTTAAATGTCAGACATGTAGCTTTTCACACCTGTGCCTTTATCATCCACATCAGTTCTTTCAGCCCTACTGGTCTACTTCATGTTTAAAAAGGACCCAGGAGCCACATCATGATGTTTTAATTTTATTCCCATTAGGAATAATATTAGGAATGAAATTATAATATAGGTATATTTGTAGTTGTAAATGAGTCTGATTGTTAATATAGGGAGTAAGTTCAATAACATTTTAATACTTCTTGTTAACTTGTTATTTCTGTTTTTTTTTTAATTGCTCTTATTGCTTACAGATTTGAAGTATTCTCTAGTTTTCAAGGCTATTTCCCACACATTATTTACTTTGATAGATATCCTCTGAGTTAGCTGATGTTACCTTCATTTGGTAGATGAAGAATCTGTTTGAGCAGAGTTAAGTGTTCTGCCCAAGGTCACACAGATAACATGCGGTGGAGCATTCTGACTTGGAATCTTCAGATCATTATCATTCTTGATACTTCTTTTATAATGACAATCCTGTTCTGAAATTGCTCATTTACTTTTCTCTCTCCTCTATTGGTCTGTAAAATTTCTAAGGCAGAGATGCCCTGTGCATTCTTGAATGGTTTGTGTAGTACTCTTATCCTGAGTCCCATTTAGTAAATACTTTTTATATAGCCCTTTTTATATTGCAAGTCCTAAGAGGAAGTAATTTACAGATTCTCTTAATGAGGTCCATTTATTATGATGAACAATATCTATATTACACATTTAATAAGGGCTCTGAGCTTTGTTTCCAGTGACCAGCTTTTTGGTTTGAGCACTGCTCTAGTTCTTTTCTGATAAAGGGGGTTAGAATTGCTTGTGATTTGAGCCAGAGTTCTCTATAGCATCATCATGATATAGGTAGACCTGTGTTCTCTCCTCTTGCTTCGTGCTCTATTCCTATCATGGCTCATGCATTCTAACCTTCAGAGTCAGAGGAATCATCCACGTGTCAGTTTAAAGAGATTCTTGTCCTCAGTGGGTGTTGCCTGTTTCAAAATTTCATTGTTGTCTCATCCCCTATATTAGTTCCTGACTCTCTGGCTTTAGTTTGCCCTCTGGTGCTGCTTTCCTTTTTTTTTCTAGCTCTCTCCTGTCTTTTCTCTTCCCAACCCAGCTCTGGTGTTTCTTTTACAGCTTCGTCTCATAGTTTTTTTTGGTAGTGGGTCTTATTTGTTTGTTTGGGGCTTTTATTTTTTTGGTCTTAACTTCATATGTTTGTAATCCATATTGACCCATTATAGTATGATGGCATGCCCTTATACACGATTTCCCTCCCACTTTCATTTCATTCCCATTATATAGGAAAAAATAGATGAAGGTTTGGAAAGGGTTTGTTACCATGTTAGAGTGGAATACAGAGAAAAATGTCCTTTAAAGGAAATGGGCACAGGATGAGTCAGAATAAATTGGACTGGATTCTACAAAAGGAGAATATAAAAAATAAACATGTACAATTAAACAGAGTATACATATACTGATGACTAGATGAAAGATAGGGCTGAGGAGTGAATAAGTTTACAAATGAAGGTGGCTTGTTAAGAGAATGGGGAAGCGGGAAGGAGGTATTAGAATAAGATATGAGAAGAAAGGATGGACTGTGAAATGAAAGTAGCCTGGCAGGAAATTGAAAATATGTGAATAATAAGGAAAAGCATAGAGTAAATTGGCCTTTATTGATTTTGGTATTGAGGGCATAACTTTTAAGTGTCATGGCATGTGGTATTTAAAATACCTTAGGAGTTCCTGTCTTGACGCAGCGGAAACAAATCTCACTAGGAACCATGAGGTTGCGGGTTGGATCCCTGGCCTTGTTCCATGGGTTAAGGGTCCAGCATTGCTGTGAGCTGTGATGTAGGTGCAGGCGTGGCTTGGATCTGGCGTTGCTGTGGCTGTGGCTTTGGCCTACAGCTTTAGCTCCGATTAGACCCCTAGCCTGGGAACTTCCATATGCACGGGCATGGCCCTGGAAAAGACAAAAACAAACAAACAAAAACCCCAAAAAGTAAATATTTCCTTGTGTATTTCAGAATTGTAAGGAGTCTCTTTTTAAAATTAACATAATTAATGCTATTCCTACGTCTACGAAGTTAATGATTCTTAATTACAATGAGATATTCTGTCAGTGTTCAGATTGCCAACTTCATCATGCTTTTACATGCCACCGTACCTTTTTACACGCTGTTCCTTTTACTCCATATGCCCCTACTGCCTCCATGAGCTTTCTTTTTCTTTTAATGTTCAACTAGTGTCAGTTCTTCTAAGAAGCTTTGTCTTTCTAGTCAAGTTAGAATAGCGAGTGTTACCATACAATCTGTATACACTTTCAACAGGATATTTATGAATTCAGTTCAAATTTTTTTTTTTTTTTAGCAAATCCTTGGATGGATGATGAATGGATGAATGGGTAGATGGGTGGGTTTATCTTTCTCTTTTTTAAAAAATTTTTCTATTATGATTGATTTACAATGTTCTGTTAATTTCTGCCTTACAGCAAAGTGACCCAGTCATACATATATATACATTCTTTTTCTCACATTATCCTCCATCATGTTCCATCACAAGTGATTAGAGATATAGTCCAATTGCAGGATCTCATTGCCATCCACTCCAAATGCAACAGTTTTCATCTGCTAACCCTAAACTCCCAATCCATCCCATTCCCTCCCCCCATCTCTCTATCTTAATGAAAAGTGTTTTTTTAGATTTAATTGACATGTAACATCATCTATGTTTTGTGATGAATGAAAAGTTTTTACATATTCAGCATCCATCTGTACCTCAGTGCACTTAGAATAAAATCCAGAATTCTTGGCTCACGTGGCCTCTTATGATACAGCCGCTGCCCAGCCTACAGTTTCTTCATGTTATTCTTATTTTTGTCTAATGAGCCTTCCCTCAGTACCTAGAATATGCTAAGCTTTTTTATGTCTCAGAGCCTTTGCACATGTTGTTCTCTTTGCCTAAAACATTCCTTTATCGATTCTCTCCTTGGTAGATGTTGGGTCTTTCACTCTAAATTTCCCTTTTACAGTCTCTCACTGTATCTTCTTAAACTGATCACATTTATAGTTATACCTTTATTTAGTGAATAGTTTATTGACTGCCTTTTCCATAGATACGAGCTCTGAGTGGTTAGGGACTATGTCTATTTCGTTTACTACTTTCCTTAGTGTATGTCACAGTGCTTGGCATGTAGTAAGAAATACTATTGAATATGTATGGTAGGACTTTTTGGGGTTATGTGTTGATATATTTATTAGAAACAAAACAGCAATATTTCTGTTATTTCCTGACAAGTTTAAGTAATCCGTTTTGGAATTGACTAAAACTTGACAATTTCTGCATCAGAAAACATCTCAGAGTCATTTAAGATGGGAAGCCAGAAAACTGGTAAGTTTTCTAAATATCATACCTTTAAAATATTAAGGTAGTTATGAATTCAGAAGTGTTTATAAAGTAACAAATTTTCATATGCTTGCCTGTATTAATGTTACATTTATATTTATACTAATTCCTCCACAAACATTTTAGGTATTCAAGATGATGAAGTGGCAGAAACTGTTTACAGAGATAGGAAGAGACAGTTACCTTTGGAACTCACGGTGGAACTAACAGAAGAGACATTTAATGCGACAGTGACGTCTTCTGATAGCATAGTGCTTTTCTATGCTGCTTGTGAGTATGAGCCTTTAGAGGAGATTACTCTGTTGCGTATTAAGATGATTAAAGTAATTTATTTTGCAGATTTCATTTTGTATTCTGTTACTGCACATGAAATGACATAGTTTTCATGTAACACATGGAATCATTTACTTCTAGCTGATTCTGGGGTTGTAAAACTATGTATCTGAATTACAAATTGAAAGTTAATGATTAAATTAGATATTAAGCTTATTAATATAGAGAAATTATTATTCAGGCCAAAGATTTTAATAGACTAACAATTATTATGAATTTATAGGCAATATGTTGCTTTTCTCTGCAAATAATAGCTATTCAACTGTATTCCTTGCAGTATGAATGTAGAAAATTAGTTACATGTCACACCCCTTTAAATGTTTGGATAATATTGAGTATGCATATGAGAATATTTCTTATAAAGAAACAACAATTTTAAGAAGCCCCATAAATCTTTTTTTTTTTTTTTGCTTTTTAGGGCCACAAGGGCAACATGGAAGTTCCCAGGCTAGGGGTCGAATCAGAGCTACAGCTGCTAGCCACAGCCACAGCAACAAGGATCCAAGCCATGCCTGTGACCTACATCATGGCTCACAGCAACGCTGGATCCTAACCCACTGAGCAAGGCCAGTGATCAAACCTGCATCCTCATGGATACTAGTTGGATTCGTTTCCGCTGCGCCACGACAGGATCTCCCCATAAATCTTTATGTTTGTTATGTATAAGTGTGGTTGCTTTAGAGATAAACATATTATAATATCTGTTTAATTTCTTATTTTTATGTAGGGCAAGCAGTGTCCATGGCACTTCTGCAGTCCTATATTGATGTGGCAGTTAAGTTGAAAGGTATTATACAGTGGTTTGCATGTTTATTTTCTTGATTCTGAGCTTATAGCTATTTGTAAAACTGTGGCATGCTAAAGTGTAGAAAACCACATAAAATTTCAGGCTATTATATTTATGTCTCTGAAGTTAATAAGTTGATGAACCATAAGTTTCAAAATTTTGTGAAGTATTCATTTTATAAAACTGCCTTGTAGCTACATAGTTAATCTTATAACACTTTTGGCTGAATTCAGTAATTCAGCAAACATTTATTGAGTGCCTACTCTGTGCCTGTTACTGTTAAATATTATTAAATAAATACTAAATACTATTAAATAAAAAATTGATAGATGATTCCACAGTCTCATAGTCTAATGAAGGATCCAAGATCCCAATGTTCTTGAAGTTAGCTCTTCATGGGTAGGGTATTTCTTAAAAATCCAGGATCTTTTTTTTTTTTTTAATGTACCCTTTATTTATTTTCTGGCTGAGCACACAGCATGTGGGAGTTCCTGGGCTAGGGATTGAGCCTTTGCCACAGCAGTGACCCAAGCTGCTGCAGGGACAATGCCAGATCTTCAACTGCTGCACTGTAAGAGAACTCCCAGGATCTTTTTACTTTAAGTACTCTCTGAAACCCCTGTTTTGATGGTAGATAAATAAGAATTCGAGGGATGGACTCAAGATGTCTTTGCCATCATCCCAGCAAAGACAAAAGAAGTAGGGAGGCCTGTTAGTAAAGAGGGAGTGATAGATTAGGTAAGTATAATGTCTTGTAATAATTTGAAAAAGACAGAATATATCATGCTTTGTATCTTTAATATGATTTCCTCCTACTCTGTTTTTCTTATTAATGAAAGCTATTATGGTTAAATAGCCTTATTCTTGGCTACTCTAGGAATGGATCCACCATTTAGTTTTTTGGGGGCACTAACTTATAGTTTCTTTCATTATTAGTAATACCTGATGGGTGGATAGTGTGCCTTATACTTAATTCACTGGACTTGGTGCATTGCATTTTGTTACAAAATATCTGATGTTTAATAATTGTTGAGTAAATGAATAAGCTAAAATAGTAGTGTTTCATAAATTTTGTTTTATTCAGTGGAAAATGTGTACTGGCTCCAGCTTATAGAGGGACTTTTGTGAACTCAAGAAATTGATTCCTTAGGAGCAGAGTTATAGACTCACAGTAGAACAGAGTTTTTTCCCATAGTCATTTAATAATAAATGTGTTTTAATAACTGTAAAAAAAAAAAGAAATTGACTCCAGAAAGTCAGCCCTAAGTGTTACATGTTCTATAGTAATAAAAACATCAGAGATATAAAAAATCATTTTTGAACCATTTCTCTTCCATTCATTTCCTGACCACATTTGATTCAACTTTTGATTATTTCATTCCCCAAGTGAAGGGGTAATTAAGTCTGTAGTTACTGTGAGCTCTAGTTTTTTTTTTTTTAATAAAGCAAATTGTGTTATTTATTTCAGATTCTCCTTTATAGTTGCAGTCTGTGGACAGATTTAAGTTTTTTCTCTTCATTTTTCCAGCCTTATTGGTAAATAATTCAAAGAAAGGAAATAATGAAATAGTAATTGGATAATGTCCCTGAATAGTAGAATTATCTCCCTATCCGCAGCCCATTTGGTTAAATACCAAATGAAAATGGAAAGAGATTTTCTTACTTTCTTCTCTATTAATGACCAAATAAAAACATACCTCTCAATGCAAGAACTCTTGAGTAGTATGGGTTTGTGGAATAAAAAAGCAGGTAACCAACCCAAGGACTTCTTCTTTTTTTTAGGGCTGCACCTGGGGTATATGGAAGTTCCCAAGCTAGGGGTCAAATTGGAGCTACAGGTGCCGGCCTGTGCCACAGCCACAGCAATGCAAGATCAGAGCCAAGTCTGCAACCTATACCACAGCTCATGGCAATGCTGGATCCTTAACCCACTGATCGAGACCAGGGATTGAATCCACATCCTCATAAATCCTAGTCAGGTTCGTTACCACTGAACCATGATGGGAACTCCCAAGGAGTTCCTTTTTTGATTAGTATGTTCTTTATGAATAACAATCCTTTTAATAATTATATATCAGATAAGTGGATTATTTTAAAGTTTATAGGGCTTAATATAGAAATGCATGATATAGGTAGCAATAGTTTTCTGTGTCTCTGTTGAAGTCTATACTGTAATTTTGTAAATTAGAAAAAATTTGTAGTACTTTGGGCATTAATCCTATATTCTTTTATGTTGATTTGGGAAGAAGACACTTCATTTCTTAGTCCTAGAGGCTGAAGCATATTTTATATTCAGTCACAAGGTGGCAGCAAATGTAAAGTTTTTATAATTATATGGTATCTGTAGCTAAGAGTTTGTTTTTTTCTTTTAAATTAGGATCCCTATTTGAAATTGCTGCATTGATAAAGAATGTGGAATGTAATTATACAGTCATCTTAGAATATTAGACCATTCCATTTGAAACATGATTAAGTTTGAAATCATAGGAAAGAACATAAAATATGTGGTAACTTCAATATAAGTAGTCTCATAGCTTTTAATGATAGGTATTGATATTTGTTTTTCAATCTTAAAGATAACATCAAAGTTTTCAACTTGGACTGCAGTGACAAAGGAACAATAACATTTTTAGCAGTGCTAGACCCACTGAGGATGCTTATTGCCGGGAAAGAACGACATACAACAACATTTGTAATAACACCATATTCCATATTTGGGTTGCTGTACGTAATGTAACACACTATCTGAACAAGCACCAGTACAAGCACCACTAGATATTTATTGACTAAGTGATTAAAATAAAAGCTGAGAGAACTTTATAGAGTGGAATCTCATTTTAGAAGGATAAGGATTTATCTTTGTTTATATGCTCATATAATATTCATATATATATAGTGTTAACATTGAAAATTTGTTCATGAAGAGATATAATCAGGATACATTTCACAGATTTTTATTGGGCATATACTGTGTAACAGACATGGTGCTAGGCAGCAGGTTTATAGGGGTGAATAAGACAGACTAGACCCTGCCTTTGTTATCAAACAAATTGCTTCTAGGGCAAGAAGTTATTGCATCTATGAGTTATAATTTAGAATCATTTAAAATATAAAAATTAAAAAAATGTAAAAATAAATTTTCAGTACTAAAACTTGGCGATAAAATATTAAAATATTTCATTTCACAATGTTAATCATAGAGGTAGGTTATATTCTAAATCATTATACAAAGATTCCTTCTTTGGTCTAATATTGTTGAAGTTTCCTCTTACTAGAATTTATTCCTTCCTTTCAGTAGCTGAGTTGTGTGGTTCTTTGTTATTTTGGTTTTTGGTATCTTTCCACCTAATTATTTACATATTTTGGAGAATTTTACATATACAGTTAACCCTTAAACAACACAGGGATTAGGGGTGTTGGCCCTCCACACAGTAGAAAATCCAAATATAACAGATTTTGGCCTTCTGTATATGTGGTTCTCCCATATCCAAGGTTCCACATCTATGGATTTACCCCAGCTTGGATCATGTAGAACTTCAGTATTTACTATTGAAAAAGATCCACACATAACCACTTATATGTTCAAACCGGTGTTGTTCAAGGGTCAACTAGTATTGGTATAGAACAAATAGGAATTTCCCTTTGGGGTTTCACTATGTGCTTTCTTAGGCTAAAAAGAAATTATAATATTTAGACAGGAGGAGTACGTGAAGCCTAGGTGAGTTCCATGTGTGTAGTTTATTCACACACATTTTTAATGTGTTTCATGTGTTAGCACAGCTCTAGGTGCTGGAAAGCTAGTGATGAGGAAAAAGGACAGAGTCCCTACCCTCAGGGAGCTCTAATCATACAACACAGATGAGTATGTAACTACACAATGAGATGAGGAAAAGAGCATGGTCCTGTAAGAGCATAAGAATCTGATCAGGGAGTCAGAAGAAGATTCCTTGAAGTGGTTACTCAAGCAGAGATCTTTGAGAAAGACATGGCTGCAGAGTTTGGTGGAGGTGGGCTGGTATCAAAATACATTTGAGTTTTGAATAGATATCCCTAGCTTCAATGTAGAGACATTGAATCCAGGGAGATGGATTAGGAGAAATGATGACTAGGTAGTGGCAGTAAAGAGAAATGGACAGGTAGATAAGATATTTAAAATTTGGGTGGTCAGATTGAAGGGCATGCTGACTGATGTGATTAGATGTGTGGAGTTTTTTAGGAATGGGGAGGCATGAAAGATGATACTGTTTTCTGAGTCATGCACAATGGCAGTGTTCACCACTATGCAGAGGAAGGAAACCGTATCTGGTTTTAGACATCTTGAGTTTGCGGAACTAGAGAAGGCAGTAAGGATACATGGGTCTGGAGCTTTAAGGAGGAGCATTGGCCAAAACTATAAATTTAGGATTCATTAGGTTGTGATGATTATTGTGATTGTCTAGAGGAGAGTGTAGAAGAAGAAGAGAAAATGGCTTGAACTGACACTTTGGGAACTGCTGACTCCACTGGCAGAAGAGCTTGCAGAAGGGACCAGAAAGGAGATGCTAGAGAGTATGTGTTGATGGCGCACCAACAAGGGAAGATGATGCAAAAAATCGAGGGAGGAGAGTGTTTTAGCAGGAGTGTTTCATGCTTCAGAGAAGCTGGAGACAGTTCTCAACAACTGAGTTTTCTACATTAACATTTATAAAATATGCATTTTCCTTTTTTCTTAGGCACATCCAGTATGCTGCTTACTAGAGTAAACTGTGCAGATTGGTCTCATGTCTGTACTAAGCAAAATGTTACTGAATTTCCTGTTGTAAAGATGTACAAGGGAGGTGAAAACCCAGTATCTTATGCTGGCATGCTAGGAACTGAAGACCTCCTGAAATTTATCCAGCTGTAAGTATTCAGCTTCACACTGAGGTTTTTAAAATTTTAGGTCTAGGCATTCCCATTGTGGCTTGGCAAGTTAAAAACCCGGCTAGTGTCCATGAAGATGTGAGTTTGATCCCTGGCCTTGCTCAGTGGGTTAAGGATCTGGCATTGCTATGGCTGTGGCATAGGCCAGGAGCTGCATGTCTGATTTGACCCCTAGCCTGAGAACTTCCATATACCGCAGGGGCGGCCCTTAAAAGAAAAAGGAAAAAAAAAAAATTAGGTCTTTGAGACTTCTAATTTCCATATTAGTTGACACACTTTGAACAGGTTAAGGAGGTGGGAGTTGAGATCCCAGGATAAACACTGATGAGGAGAGCCTAGCTATGTTCCATCATTTTGGAACATAGAAATTTTGTTTAAAGAGGTTGCTTTTTTTGCTTAAAATAGTATTTAATTGTCTTTATTTTGTCAGATATTATCCTGTGGAATATACTAAGTTTTACATGTTTTGTTATATTTTCACAAGATGAAAAGTATGTTTAAAAATTAATTTTGAATATAGTTAAATATTCATCCAGCAGCAGGATTTCATGCCCAGTGAACATAACATCTGTCCAAGAAGCAGAAGAATATTTAAGTGGGGAATTATTTAAAGACGTAATCTCCTATTCCACTCTGTCAGTACTGGGGCTTTTTAGTCCAGCCATGAAAACAGGTAAGTGGAATTAAACATTTAAGTTATGTAATATATAGTGAAAACTTGTTTACTAGTTTTTTTTAAAAAAAGAATTAATATCTTTTTAAATTATAGAGAATTTTGAAAATACAGAGAAGTTTAAAGAAAAAATAAGTCTGTAATGATTTAGAGTTGTTAAACTTTAATGTAATTCCTTCCCTCTTTTTTTTCTGTGTACTTATGTACTACACATTAATTTTACATTTTAATGTAATTGAGCTAGTACTGTGCATTTAGGTTAGTGTTTTACTCACATTAAGTGGGTACATCATTCTATGTGATTAATATTCTTCAAAAAACATCATGGCTATGTAATATTTGATTGGATGAATATATCATAATTCGTTTAACTGTTTGCCAACAAATAATATTTATTATTTCCTTTTTTCCTATATGTAAAGAATTTTTTTATTACTCAATGAATTTATTGCATTTACAGTTGTACAATGATCATCACAATCCAGTTTTATAGGATATCCGTCCCACAACCCCAGTACATCCCCTCACCCCCTGAACTGTCTCCTTTGGAAACCATAAGTTTTTCAAAGACTGTGAGTCAGTATCTGTTCTGCAAAGAAGTTCAGTCCGTTCTTTTTTTTCAGATTCCGCATGTCAGTGAAAGCATTTGATGTTGGTGTCTCATTGTATGACTGACTTCACTTAGCATGATAATTTCTAGGTCCATCCAATGTTGCTAAAAATGCCGGTATTTCGTTCCTTTTAATGGCTGAGTAATGTTCCATTGTGTATATGTACCACATCTTCTTGATCCACTCCTCTGTCGATGGACATTTAGGTTTTTTCCATATCTTGGCTATTGAAAATAGTGCTGCAATGAACATCGGAGTACGTGTGTCTTTGCGAGTCATGGTTTTCTCTGGACAGATGCCCAGGAGTGGAATTGCTAGATCAAATGGTAGTTCTATATTTAGTTTTCTGAGGAATCTCCATACTGCTTTCCACAGTGGTTGCACCAATTTACAATCCCAACAGTGTACTAGGGTTCCTTTTTCTTGACACCCTCTCCAGCACTGATTGTTTGTAGACTTTTTGATGATGGCCATTCTGGCTGGTGTAAGGTGGTACCTGATAGTGGTTTTGATTTGCATTTCTCTAATGAGAAGTGATGTTGGACATCTTTTTTGGCCATCTGTATGTCTTCTTTGGAGAACTGTCTGTTTAGATCTTCTGCCCATTTTTTGATAGGGTTGTTTGTTTTTTTTGGTATGGATCTGCAGAAGGTGTTTATAAATTTTGGAGATTAATCCCTTGTCCGTTGATTCATTTGCAAAGATTTTCTCCCATTCTGTGGGTTGTCTTTTTGTTTTGTTTAGGGTGTCCTTTGCTGTGCAGAAACTTTTGAGTTTAATTAAGTCCCATTTGTCTATTTTTGTTTTTATTGTCATTACTCTAAGAGGTGGATCTGAGGATGTTGCCATCATTTATGTTGGAGAGTGTTTGGCCTATGTTTTCCTCTAAGAGTTGTATAATGTCTGGTCTTATATCTAGGTCTTTAATCCATTTTGAGTTTATTTTTGTGTATGGTGTTAGGGAGTGTTCTCATTTCATTCTTTTCCATGTGGCTGTCCAGTTTTCCCAGCACCACTTATCATAGGCTGTCTTTTATCCATTGTATGTTATTGCCTCCTTTGTCATAGATTAGTTGGCTGTAGGTGCGTGGGTTTAATTCTGGGCTTTCTATCCTGTTCCACTGGTCTATATTTCTGTCTTTGTGCTAGTACCATACGGTTTTGATGATTATTGCTTTGTAGTATAGTCTGAAGTCCAGGAGCCTGACTCCTCCAGCTCCATTTTTCTTTTTTAGGATATCTTTGGCTATTCTGGGTCTTTTGTGCTTCCAATCAAACTTTAAAATATTTTGTTCGAGTTCTGTGAAAAATGTCCTTGGTAATTTGATAGGGATTGCATTGAATCTGTAAATTGCCTTGGGTAGTATCATCATTTTGATAATATTAACTCTTCCCATTCAAGAGCATGGTATGTATTTCCATCTATTTGTGTCATCTTTGATTTCTTTCATCAGTGTTTAGTAGTTTTCAGAGTACAGGTATTTTGTCTCTTTAGGTAGGTTTATTCCTTGGTATTTTATTCTTGTGGATGCAATGGTAAACAGGATTGCTTCCCTAATTTCTCTTTCTGATCTTTCATTGTTAGTATATAGAAATGCTGTCGATTTCTGTGTATTAATTTTATATCCTGTGACTTTGCCAAATTCATTGATAAGCTCTAACAGTTTTCTGGTAGAGTCTTTAGGGTTCTGTAGGTATAGTATCATGTCATCTGCAAATAGTGATAGTTTTACTTCTTTCTTTACAATTTGGATTCCTTGTATTTCTTTTACGTCTCTGATTGCTGTGGCTAGGACTTCCAAAACTATGTTGAATAGTAGTGACAAGAGTGGACATCCTTGTCTTGTTCCTGATCTCAGCAGGAATCCTTTTAGCTTTTCACCATTGAGAATGATGTTAGCTCTGGGTTTGTCACATATAGCCTTTATTATGTTGAGATAGGTTCCCTCTGTGCCCACTTTCTGAAAAGTTTTTATTAGAAATGAGTGTTGAATTTTGTCAAAGACTTTTTCTGCATCTATTGAGAGGATCATGTGGTTTTTATTCTTCAGTTTGTTAATGTGGTGTATCACACTGATTGATATGCAGATATTGAAGAACCCTTGCATCCCTGGGATAAATCCCACTTGATCATGATGTACAATCCTTTTAATGTATTGTTGGATGTGGTTTGCTAGTATTTTGTTGAGGATTTTTGCATATGTGTTCCTCAGTGAAATTGGCTTGTAGTTTTCTTTTTTTGTGGTGTCTTTGTCTGGTTTTGGTATCAGGGTGATGGTGGCCTCATAGAATGAATTTGGGAGTATCCCTTCCTCTGCAATTTTTTGAAATAGTTTCAGAAGGAGAGGTGTTAGCTCTTCTCTAAATGTTTGATAGAATTCGCCTGTGAAGCCATCTGGTCCTGGACTTTTGTTTGTTGGAAGTTTTTAAATCACAGTTTCAATTTCAGTTCTTGTGATGGGTCCATTCATCTTTTCTATTTCATCTTGGTTTAGTCTTGGAAGATTGTACCTTTCTAAGAATTTGTTAGGTTTTCCATTTTATTGGTGTATATTTGCATATAGTAGTCTCTTAATGATCCTTTGTGTTTCTGTGATGTCCATTGTAACATCTACTTTTTCATTTCTGATTTTATTGATTTGGGTCCTCTTTTTTTCTTGATAAGTCTGGCTAAGGGTTGATCAATTTTGTTGATCTTTTAAAAGAACCAACTTTTCATTTCATTGGTTTTCTTCATTTCATGGTTTTCTTCATTTCTATTTCATTGATTTCTGCTCTGATCTTTATGATTTCTTTCCTTCTAATAACTTTAGGCCTTGTCTTTTCTTCCCTCTTGAGCTGCTTTAGATGTAAAGTTAGCTTGTTTATTTGAGCTTTTTCTTGTTTCCTGAGGTGGGTTTGTATTGCTATAAACTTTCCTCTTAGAACTGCTTTTGCTGCATCCCATAGGTTTTGGAGTGTCATATCTTTGTTGTCATTTGCTTCTAGGTATTTTTAAATTTCCTCTTTTATTTCTTCAGTGATCCACTGGTTGGTTAGTAGCATGTTGTTTAGTCTCCACAAGTTTTTTTTTTTTTTTTGCAGTTTTTTTCTTGTTGTTGATTTCCAGTCATATAGCATTGTGTGTCGGAAAAGATACTTTATATGATTTCAGTTTCCTTAAAGTTACTGAGGTTTGAATTGTAGCCCAGTAAAGAATTTTTTAAAATGTAATTTTATTGGAGTATAGTTAACTGACAATGTTGTATTAGTTTCAGGTGTACAGCAAAGTGAATCAGTCATACATATAAATATATCCATTCTCTTGTAAAAAAGTATTTTTATTTATGAGTCTTTGTGTAGGTTTTAGACTGTTGAAGGGATATGGATGCCCAACAGGATAATATGTTTGTCTTCTGTATATTGTTATGTATGTTTTATATGTTATTTTTTTAAAAGGAGGTTTTAGTGCTTGTCTAAGGAATTACTATGAAAATTTTTTGTATTAAAGATATTAAGCTTTTGTCATTTTATTCTTGCTTTACCCTCCTTTATTTGCTTTTTGGCTTTGTTTAATAATTTTATATGTAGCAGTTTAATTTGAGATGTCTTCCATTGCTTTCAACTGTAGAAAATCCTACCATCCTTATCAGTTAATAGTCACCTGAATTTTCTTCTTGCTTTAATTTATAATATTTTCTTACTCTGTATTGTCTTCTTGCTTTGAATATTCTTTTTGAAAAATTGTGAGTGATAAAATGGATAACATGAAATTTACCATCTTAATCATTAACTGTATTTATATCGTTGTGCAGCTAATCTCCAGGACTTTTTCATCTTGTAAAACTGAAACTCTTTACATGTTAAATAGTAACTCCATTTCCCTATTCCCTAGCCCATGGAAACCACCATTCCATTTTCAATCTCTATGAATTCGACCACTCTAGGTATCTCATAAAAGTCAAATCATACAGTGTTTGTCTTTTCCTCACTGGCTAATTTCACTCAGCATAATGTCCTTAGGGTTCATCCATGTTGTGGCCTGTATCACAATTTCCTTCCCTTTAAAGGCTGAATAATATTCTATCTATGTATAGAACTCATTTTATTTATCCATTCATCTGTTGACGGGCACTTGGCTGTTGACTTCCACCTCTTGGCTATTGTGAATAATACTGCTGTGCATATGGATATGCAGATACCACTTTAGGACCCTGCTTTCAATTCTTTTGAACATATACCCATAAGTGGGATAGCTGGCTCATATGATAATTTTTTTTTTTAAGGGTCACCCCTGCAGCATATGGAAGTTCCCAGGCCAGTGGTCAAATCAGAGCTGCAGCTGCTGGCCACAGCCACATACGCATTAACAAGGATCTGAGCCGCATCTTCGACCTACACCGCAGCTCACAGCAATGCCGGATCCTTAACCCACTGAGCAAGACCAGGATTGAACCCACATCCTTATGGATACTAGTTGGGTTCTTAACCCACTTAGCCACAACAGGAAATCCCTCATTTTATAATTCTATTTTTAATTATTTGAAGAACAAGCATAATGTTTTCCATAGTAGCTGCACCTTGTTCCCACTAACAGTATACAAGGGTTCTAATTTTTCCACTTCCTCAATACTTGTTACTGTCTTTTTTTCTTTTTTTGATAGTAACCACCCAATGGGTGCAAGATGATGACTGATGGTAGTTTGGATTTGCATTTCTCTAATGATGAGTCATGTTGAGCATCTTTTTATGTGATTCTTCTTTGGAGACTGTATTTCTGTCCTGTGCTTATTTTTCAGTCAGATTGTTGTTGTTGAGTTACAGGACTTCTTTATATATTTTGGATATTATCCCCTCATCATATATGTGATTTGCAAGTATTTTCTCCTATTCTGTAGGTTGCCTTTTCACTCTGTTGATGATGCCCTTTGATTTTTACACTCTCCCCCTTTTTAAAAATCATTGACCATTTAGATATTTTTGTGCATGGTAATAGGGCCAACTTTATTTGTGTCTAAATAGTTAACAGTTGTCCTTTTTTCTCTTTTTGATTCTGCCATCACCATATTAAATCCATTTCTATATGTGTATATGCGTGTATTTAAATACATATGTATTGCATTTATCTTTCCAATATTTTATTATGAAAAATTTCAGACATATAGCAAAGTTGAAAGATTTTACAGTAAATTCCCATATACTATCATCTAGATGCTGCCATTGGTATTTAAATATACTTATTTTGGCACATATCTGTACACCTATCCATCCATCTATTAATTCATCTTATTTTTGATGCATTTCAGATGAATGTTTTTGCATTCAGCTTTGATACAGCACTTATAGCAATTGATTTTACTTTGTTAGTTTTGTATAGCATTATAGGCTATAGTGTTGTTTTAATATTATAACTTCTCTATTCTTAAAACTCCTACTCTTTTTTTCCTCCTTCATAAGACTGTCTTTTAGTTAAGATTTTTTTTTTTCTTTTTTGGCTGCCCTGCAGTGCATGGAGTTCCTGGGCCAGGGATCAGATCCAAGCCACAGTTGCAACCAGATCCTTAACCCACTGTGCCCAACTGGGGATCGAATCTGTCCCAGTGCTCCAGAGATGCTGTCAATCCTGTTGTGCCATGGCAGGAATTCTTTTTAGTAAGTTTTAAAGAAAGAGTAAGCAGGCATTTTTTCTGATCAGTGGTATTGCTTAGAATGTTATCCTCTTGGCTTTGGGTATGGATGGCCTCTTGACTAAGGGTAGCAAAACCCTTAGTGTTTTCTTCATCATGTTGACTGAAAAAAAAAAAGCACAATGTAAGAGTTGTGAGTTTAGTTTTATTTGAGGTAAAATGAAGAGTATAGCCCTAGAGACAGCCTCTCAGATAGCTCTGAGGAAGTGTTCCACAGAGGTGGGGGGGAGGTCAGTATATGTGATTTTGGTGAAGGGGATACATGCAACCTTTTGGCAGAAGGTTACTGCTAGTCACAAGGAGCAGATGACTTTTAATTATTTTAGTGCTTTTCTAGATATGTGATTTGCATGAAATTGGGCTCATAAAATCTTCTAAAAATATCTAAGTATCTGAAGGCCTGTTTTGCCAGTTTTCCCCAGAGCACTGATCTCCACCCTTAACTCCTTTCAGGGTGTGTTGAAGGTCACCAGCTGCAGTGGTTAGTGACCTAATCCTTACAGAGGCAGATGGCAAGTGACAATTTTTAGTTGGCAGCCACATGCCACCTCTTCCATTTATGTAGCAAACTTCCTTTCTTCTTATTTTTCTTTCATTTAAAATGAATTTAAAATTCTGAATGAAATATTTTAAGGATATTTGTATGGAAAGAAGATCTCCAATGTCTAGAGTTATAATTGTCTATAGTAGACACTATAACTAAATTTTGCTTTCTATGAATTTCTGTCTAGAAATTTTCCCCTTCTACTTTGTCTTCAAAAGCTTTAAAAATAAAAGCCAAAAGAATGCACTAGAAAGAAATAATAAGAATTTTAATGTGTGCTCTATGGCTTACCTTTTTTTTTTTTTTTTTTTAATGGCTGCAGCACCTGCAGCACATGGATGTTCCTGGGGTAGGAGTCAAATCGGGGCTACAGCACAGCAACGCCAGATCCCAGCCATATCTGTGACCTACACCACAGCTTATGGCAATGCCAGATCCTTAGCCCACTGAGAGAGGCCAGGGATTGAACTCTCTCATCCTCAGAGACACTATGTTGTGTTTTTAATCTGTTGAGCCACAATGGGAACTCAGCTTACCATCTTAGAAGGCAAAATCCTAGAGGGCATAAGTCTTTTTTTTTTTTCTTTTTGGCTGCACTCGTGGCATATGGGAGTTTCTGGACCTGGGATTGAACCCAAAGCGCAGCTGTGGCAATGCCAGATCCTTAACCCACTGCTCCAGGCCAGGGATCAAACCTGAGCTGCTGCAGAGACAAAGCTGATCCTTAATCTGCTGTGTCGCAGTGGCACTTCTCAAGGGCATAACTTTTTAACTTGTATTCTCTCTATGAAAAATTGTGAACTGCATGAGTCTCTCTTTTCCTTTCATATATATATATATATATATATATTTTTTTTTTCCCCCCATTTTTGGCTGTCCCGTGACATGTGGAACTCCTGGGCCAGCGATCAGATCCGAGCCATAGTAGCAACCTAAGCTGCAGCTGTGGCAATGATGGATCTTTAACCCACTGTGCCAGGCTGGGTGGGTTAAAGATCCCAAGATGCTGCTGATCCTGTTGCGCCACAGCAGAAGCTCCCTTTCTCATTTTTTGCACCCACAGTTGACTTTTTTTCTACCTACTTCAGGTGCCTGGTATCCTGAAGTTCTCATTTTTTTTTTTACTGACATTGGGCCTCCTTCCAAAAAGAATTAGTCTTCAGATAATAAAAAGCACAAATACAATCAAATCATTAAAACAAGTCTAAGAGTTAAGCAATAAAAGTAGGGGATAATTATGTAGAATATATAGAAAACACTGCAGGTGATCATAAAACTTAACCCTAAGCAATCTGGTGGCAAACAGAAACAGAAAGATGAAGTTTTTGCCAATTTATCATTATATAATAAATGGCAAAATATAAGTCAGGGTGCTGACATACCCATAGAGAAAACATTTCTCTGATGTACATGCTGAAAGGAATTTTTCATGTGTGCGTGTATAAATTTATGTGTAATTATCTCCCAACAGAAGTCAAAAGCATAATGTTAAAGTATATAAAGGTAGTTCTGATGTCCTAGAATGATATAATCTGGATATGATGCTTTCAGATCATTTCACTGGATTGACTGTTTCTAAGCTTTTTCAGTCAGATATTAGTTCCTCTTCTTTTGTGTTTGTTGTTGCTTTTTGCAGACATTCACGTTACAGTTGCTGGATTTTCAACGTCTGTTGAATGAGAAAATACATAACACCACAAGGCTATTGTGAATCCATTAACATTTTAATGTACATTTGCATTTTACCCATAAATGCTAACTATTAACATTTGCTGAGTGCTTATTTTGTATCAGATATTAATTTGTTGTTCATATAGATTTTAATGGTTTGAAGACTAATTTGAGTCCATGAGGGCTGAAATGTCTCTCTTAACCACTGGTGTATCTTTCAGGCCCCTCTACTAGAAGGTTACTACTTTTCCTTTGTAGTTAATAAATATCTTGTGGGGATATAATTTAAAATTCTGTAAATATCCTAATACTCATTTTACTTTTGCACACCAGTTTTAGAATCTACTGCCTGAAAGAGGTATTACCATGAGAATTGCCAAGTGGGAAATTTCTAATTATTGTTTCCATTATTCCTTGTACTTTAATTAGTTGGCATACTACTATAAGATCTTTTCCTTCTTGGTTGCTTCCAATGAATTTTTTATTTCAGTTATTGTATTTTGCTTCTCTACTTGCTTAAGTTTTAAATCTTATATTTCTTTGCTCAGTGTTTGCTATAAATTATCAGTCTTTGCCTCCAGTTTATTTCCAATGTCTTGCATCATCTTCAGCATCATCAGTCTAAAGTCTTTTTCCTGGAGACTGATAATCTCCAGATCACTTAGCTGTTTTTCTGGGGTTTTTTCTTTCTCCCTCATCTGAGTTACAGTTCTCTGCCTTTTCATTTTTATAGGTTTTTGGTGTGGTGTCCTTTTTGCAGACAATAGAGTGTAACCTCTCTTACTTCTGATGTCTGCTGCCCTGTGGCTGAAGTTGGTGTGGGGGCTTACTATAGGCTTCCTGATGGGAGGGACTGGAGCCTGCCCACTGGTAGGTGGAGCTGATTCCTATCCCTCTGGTAGGTGGGGCCATGTCTCTGGGTGAGATTAGAGGCAGCTGCTGTGCCTGGAGGGGTCTTTAGGCAGCTTGTTTACTGATGGGTGAGGCTGTGATCCTACCTGGACTATTGTCTGGCCTGGGCCTTCTCAGCACTGATGCGTAGGGCTAGATTTTCCCAAAATGGCCACCTCTAGAGGAACACAGGCTGATGAATATTCCCGAGACCTTTGCCTCCAATGTCCTTCCCCCACAAGCCACAGTGACCCCCTGTTTTCCCAGGAGATCTTCCAAGAACTGCAGTCAGGTCCAACCCAGATTCCTATGGAGCTGCCTCTTTGCCCTGGGACCCAGTGCACATGAAAGTCTGTGTATGCCTTTCAAGAATGGGAGTCTCTGTTTCCTCCAGTCCCCTGGAGCTCCTGCACACCAGCCCCACTGGCCTTCAATGCAAGATGTTCCGGGGTTCTTTTTCCCAGTCCAGATCCCCAGCCGTGGGGACTTGACGTGGGACCCAGAACTCTCACTCCTGTAGGTGAATCTCTTTGATAGTTACTTTCCAGTCTGTGGGCTGCCCACCTGGCGGGTATGGGGTTGCTTAATCGCCCCTCCTACCGTCTTGATGTGGCCTCCTCTTTGTCTTCTGGAGTAGGATATCTTTTTGAAAGTTTCCAATCCATTTGGTTGAAGGTTGTTCAGCATTTGGTTGTAATTTTGTTGTTTTTATGAGAGAAGTGAGCTTCAATCCTTCTATTCCACCATCTTAATCCTGTCTTAGATCTTTTTCTTCTTGGAGGTTCCCTTATGGTGCAGCAGGTTAAGGATCCAGCATCATCACTGCTGTGGTTCCAACTGCTGCTATGGCGCAGGTTCCATCCCTTGCCCAGGAACTTCCACATGCCACAGGTGCAGCAAAGATTAATTGACCATAGGTGTCAGGGTTTATTTCCGGATTCTCTATTCTGTTCCATTGGTCTGTCTGTCTGTTTTGATACCAGTAACACACTGTTTTGATGGCTGTGGCTTTGTAGTATTTCTTGAAGTCTGGGAGAGTTATGCCTCCTGCTTGGTTTTTGTTTCTCAGGATTGCTTTGGCGATTCTGGGTCTTTTGTTGTTCCATATAAATGTTTGGATTGTTTGTTCTAGTTCTGTGAAAAATGTCATGGGTAATCTGGTAGGGATTGCATTGAATCTGTAGATTGCTTTGGGTAGTATGGCCATTTTTACAATATTGATTTTCCCAATCCAGGAACATGGAATATCTTTCCGTTTCTTTACATCTTCTTTGATTTCTTTTTCTTTTTTTTTTTTTTTGCCTTTTTGCTATTTCTTGGACCGCTCCTGTGGCATATGGAGATTCCCAGGCTAGGGGTCCAATCGGAGCTGTAGCCACTGGCCTACACCAGAGCCACAGCAACGTGGGATCCGAGCCGCGTCTGCAACCTACACCACAGCTCACGGCAACGCCGGATCGTTAACCCACTGAGCAAGGGCAGGGACCGAACCCGCAACCTTATGGTTCCTAGTCGGATTCGTTAACCACTGCGCCACGACGGGAACTCCTTCTTTGATTTCTTTGATTAAAGTTTTATAGTTCTCGGTATATAGGTCCTTTACCTCCTTGGTCAGGTGTATTCCGAGGTATTTGATTTTGTGAGGTGCAATTTTAAAAGGTATCGTATTTTTGTATTCCTTTTCTAATATTTCATTGCTGGTATACAGAAATGCAACTGACTTCTGAATGTTAATCTTATATCCTGCTACTTTGCTGAATTTATTAATCAGTTCAAGTAGTTTTGGGGTTGAGTCCTTCGGGTTTTCTATGTATAGTATCATGTCATCTGCATACAGTGACAGTTTTATCTCTTCTCTTCCTATATGGATGCCTTTTATTTCTTTTGTTTGTCTAATTGCTGTGGCTAGGACTTCCAAAACTATGTTGAAGAGCAGTGGTGAGAGTGGGCATCCCTGTCTTGTTCCAGATTTGAGTGAGAAGGCTTTCGGTTTTTCCCCATTGAGGATTATATTTGGTGTGGGTTTATCATAAATGGCTTTGATTATATTCAGGAATGTTCCCTCTATACCCACTTTGGTGAGGGTCTTGATCATGAATGGATGTTGGACTTTGTCAAATGCTTTTTCTGCGTCTATTGAGATGATCATGATTTTTGACTTTTTTTTTTGTTAATGTGGTGTATGATGCTGATTGATTTGCATATGTTGAGCCATCCTTGTGAACCTAGGATGAACCCCACCTGGTCATGGTGTATAATTTTTTTTGGTATGTTGTTGGATTCGGTTGGCTAAGATTTTGTTGAGAATTTTTGCATCTATATTCATCAATGATATTGGGCGATAGTTTTCTTTTTTGGTGGTATCTCTGTCTGGTTTTGGACTGAGGGTGATGGTGGCATCATAGAATGTCTTTGGGAGTATTCCTTCTTCTTCAACCTTTTGAAAGAGTTTAAGGAGGATGGGCACCAATTCCTCTTTATATGTTTGATAAAATTCACCTGTGAAGCCATCTGGTCCTGGACTTTTCTTTGTAGGGAGTGATTTTATGACCTCTTCAATTTCATTTCTAGTGATCGGTCTGTTCAGTTGGTCTGTTTCTACTTGATTCAGTTTTGGCAGGCTGTAAGATTCTAGAAAATTGTCCATTTCTTCCAGATTGTCAAACTTGTTGCCGTATAGTTGTTCATAGTATTCTCTTATGGTTTTTTGTATTTCTGCTGTATCCGTTGTGATTTCTCCTTTTTCATTTATAATTTTGGTTATTTGGGTTCTTCCTCTCCTCTTTTTAGTGAGTCTGGCCAGGGGTTTGTCAATTTTGTTCACCTTTTCAAAGAACCAGCTCTTGGTTTTATTAATTTTCTCTATTGCTTTTTGAGTCTCTATTTTATTGATTTCTTCTTTGATCTTTATAATTTCCTTCCTTCTGCTGACTTTAGGACTTTTTTGTTCTTCTTTTTCTAATTCATTTAGGTGGAGGGTTAAGTTGTCAATTTGGGATCTTTCTTCTTTTTTGAGAAAGGCCTGTATTGCTATAAATTTCCCTCTGAGCACTCCTTTCGCAGCATCCCATAGATTTTGAGAGGTTGTGTCTTCATTATCATTTGTTTCAAGGTAGTTTTTAATTTCCTTCTTGATTTCCTCATTGACCCATTGGTTTTTTAGTAGCATGTTGTTTAGTCTCCATGTAGTAGGTTTTTTCTCTTTCCTTTTCCCATGGTTGGTTTCTAATTTCATGGCATTGTGGTCAGAGAGGATACTTGAGATAATTTCTATGCTCCTAAATTTATTGAGATTCGCTTTGTGTCCCAAGATGTGGTCGATTCTTGAGAATGTTCCATGAGCATTTGAGAAGAATGTGTATTCTGCTTTTTTTGGATGTAGTGTCCTGAAGATATCAATGAAGTCTAACTTTTCTATTGTTTCCTTTAGGATCTCTGTTGCTTTATTGGTTTTCTGTCTAGAGGATCTGTCCATTGATATGAGGGGGGTATTAAGGTCTCCTACTATGTTTGTATTCTCATCAATATCTCCCTTTATGTCTGTTAATATTTGTTGTATGTATCTGGGTGCTCCTGTATTTGGGGCATATATGTTGATGATAGTAACATCCTCTCCTTGGATGGATCCCTTAATCATTAAGTAGTGTCCTTCTTTGTCTTTCTTTATGTCTTTTGTTTTAAAGTCTATTTTGTCTGATATGAGCGTTGCGACTCCTGCTTTTCTGTCATGTCTATTGGCGTGAAATATTTTTCCCCACCCTTTCACTTTCAATCTATATGTATCTTTTGTCCTAAGGTGAGTTTCTTGTAGGCAGCATATTGAAGGTTTTTGCCTTTTTAATCCACTAAGCCACTCTGTGTCTTTTGATTGATTGACATTTAAGGTGATAATTGATAGATGATTATTTATTGCCATTTGAACCTCGTGTTCCAGTTGATTCTATGGTTCTCCATTCTTCCTTTCTTTTTTTTTTTTTGGTTGGATGGTCTCCTGTTACTATCTGCTTGAGTGTATTTTTTTTTTCATTTTTTGCTAATGCAATATTTGGTTTTGGCTTGTGGTTGCCCTGTTTTTTAAGTATGCTGACCCCTTCCCATAATTGTGTGTTTTAGCCTGATGGTCCTGTAAGTTCAAACCCTTCATTACTATATTAAAATTAAGAAGAGAAACATACAGACAAACAAACAAAAAGGGTTATTTACTTCCTAACATCCCTTGCCCACATTTTTTGGTTTTGATGACTCTTTTTTATTTTTTTCTTTTTAATTTTATTTTGTTTGAAGCATGTTCATGATTAAATCTGTATGCTGGCTTATTTGAGTGACTGCTCTCTGATTGCGGTTTCCTCAGTCCTAGTTCTTCCTCTTCTTCTTCTTTTTTTTTTCTTTTCTTTTTTCTTCCCTTTCCTTCCTTTCTTTTTGGTTTAGAGAAGCCCTTTCAATATTTCCTTTAACCTGGGTTTTGTGTTGCTGTATTCTTTAAGTTTTTGTTTGTTGGAAAAAATTTTTATTTCCCCTTCTATTTTAAATGATATTCTTGCTGGATAGAGTATTCTAGGTTGCATATTTTTTCCTTTTAGCACTTTAAATATCTCTTGCCATTCCCTCCTGGCCTGTAGTGTTTCTGTAGAGAAATCAGCTGATATTCTTATGGGGGTTCCCTTGTAGGTAACATTCTGCTTTTCTCCTGCTGCCTTTAGGATCCTCTCTTTATCACTAACTTTTGCCATTTTTATTATGATGTGTCTTGCTGTGGGTCTGTTTGGGTTCAGTTTGTTCGGGGCCCTCTGTGCTTCTTGTATCTTGAACCCAGTATCCTTTAGATTTGGGAAGTTTCCATCGATAATTTCTTCAAATATATTTTCCATCCCCTTATCTTTTTCTACTCCTTCTGGAATTCCTATTATGCGTAGATTGGCCCTCTTTATATTATCCCATAGGTCTCTTATATTGCTTTCCAGTTTTTTGATTCGGTTTTCTGTCTGTTGACCGGATTGAGTGATTTCCATTATTCTATCTTCCATATCACTGATTCGTTCTTCTGCATTATTCATTCTGGTTTTTACTGCCCTTAGTTCAGTTTGCATCTCTGCAAATGAATGTTCTCGTTTTTCTTGGCTCCTCCTTATATGTTCTAGTTCCTTTGTGAGGGTTTCTGCATTACTGTTCATATCTTCTCTTAATTCCTTCAGTATTTTCACTATTTCTCTTTTGAACTCCAGGTCTGTCAGACTGCAGAGATCTGTTTCATTGTTGACTGTTTTAGGTGAGTTCTCCTGTTGGTTTGACTGGGGGTGGTTTCTCAGCTTCTTCATCTTGCTTGTTGTTTTCTTTCTCCTGAGGGAGTTGTACTCTCTGTTATCGGGCAATGTTTGCCTTGTCACTGCTGTGGAATATTTCCTGAGGGCTGGCATTGTTGGTCAATCTTTCTTGAGGCAGTGTGGCTTTTCTGGAGTGTTGATGGGGCTAACAGTGTTTCTTTGAAGCAAAGGAGGAGTTCCTGAGGGCAGACAGGACTGGGAGGTCCACACCACGATGGTAGCAGATTTCACTTGGTCATGCAGAGCTTGCTCTGGTGTTTTTAGGCTGTGGGGTTCTTGCAGGGGGTTGGCGGTATTGGGCAGCTGTTCCTCAGGAGTGCAGCACCCCCTGGGGGCTGGAGCAGCTATCTGGGTCACTGAGAACCTAAGAGGCTCTTCCCTAGGGCAGCCCAACTCAGAAGGACGGCCTGCGAATGTAGGCGGATCTTTTCACAGTCTGGCCAAGCTTGTTGCAGCTTTTCTGGGCTGCAGGGGATCCTGCCTGGAGCTGGCAGTCCTATGCAGCTGATCCACTAGGGCACCCCCTGGGGGCTTGGGCGGGTAGCAGGGCTGTTGGAAACCCAAGAGGCTCCTCCCCAGGGCAGCCTGACTCAGAAAAAGCATCTGAGATCTTTTCCCGACTCGGCCAGTCTTGTTGCAGCTTTTCTGGGCTGTAGGGGGTCCTGCCTGGAGCTGGCAGTCCTATGCAGCTGATCCACTAGGTCTCGGCACCCCCTGGGGGCTTGGGCGGGTAGCAGGGCCACTGGAAATCCAAGAGGCTCCTCCCTGGGGCAGCCCGACTCAGAAAAACCGTCTGAGAATTAGGCAGATCTATTCACGGCCTGACTAGGCTTGTTCTAGCTTTTCTGGGATGCAGGCCTTTTCTCGGGGGCTGGTGGTGTTTGGTGCTGCTCTGTGGAAGTGTAGCCCCTCCAAAGGGCAAGCAGGCCTGTGCAGGGACAGCCCCTGCGGTGGTAGGCTTCAGGCAATTGTTGAGGCCAGCCCTCCTAGATGGCAGGCAGCCCCAGGTTCAGCGAGAGCGTAGGGGGTGGTGGGGGTGGGGGGAGGGGATGCACTGGGAAGCACAGCTTTCACCTAGCTAGCGGGCCTGTAAGCTTGCTGTGGCGTGGGGGGTATTCTATGGGGACCCACCCCTTCTTCTCTCCCCTCCCCAGCACGGGTGCAGACCAGGCTCTTCTCCCAGGTTCCCTCTGATGCGGCTTTCCACTTCCCCGCCCCTAGAGTATTGCTCCCTTCCTCTGCGACTGCTTTGTTTTCTAGTCTCCCAGGCAGTCTCTGCCCCGGCAAATGGTTTCTAGACCTCCCAAGCAGTTTCCGCTCCGCCCCGCCCCCCCAGCCCATTCTCGGGGTCTAACCTCTGGAGCCGAGGTCTCGGTGCCCAGCCCCCACCCAGGCGTCCCCCGGCCCTTTCTCGGGGACTAACCTTCGAAGGCGAGGTCTCGGTGCCCAGCCCCCACCCAGGCGTCTCAATTTTTGGTGACTGTGCCCGTAGTTCAGATGGTCCGTTCGGTTCTTGATCGGCTTTTCCGTACTCCAACTTACTGCTACACTCTTCTCTGCATCTGGAGATTCCTCCAGTTCGTTTGATCTTTCCCCCGTGTAGGTGACTTTCCAGGGTGTGGGATCCCTTTCTCCTCCGCAGTTCCCTTTCGGGAGCGCCCGTCCTGCTCGGATTCACCTTCTCTCACTCTCCTCTTTTCTCCCGTTCTGTCCTATAATGTCACGAACTTCTTGCCGTTATTGGAGTTTAGGTTCTTCTCCCAGCGATTGGTTGCTGTTCTGTGCGAGTCATTTATTCTGTAGGTTGTGTTTGTGGGAGAGGGCGAGCGTGTCCCCCTACTCCTCCGCCATCTTTTCCTCTCTATGTGCCGAGTTTTAAACATTCAAAGGAGAATTTACACTTTGGTTTAATGGGAATGGGTATGCATCTGAGGTCTATAGTCTAAAATGCTCCCATTTCACAAGGAACTTAGTATTTATGTACAAGTGGATTCATGAAGAGCTGTTCAAGAAACCTGTTCATGAGCTTAGAGTCTTCTGCATGAGGATAATATATGAGAATATTAGTGTCATTTTCCACTGTTTCTTATCAAAAAAGAAGCTGAAACACACTCTATTATATCACTGCTTTAGATAACAATCATCAATTATTGATCTGATTTTAGAGAAATTTCTTAGATATGGAAGTATAGGCAGTCAGTTCTTTGCAGTTTGCCTAGTTTTCTTATGAATCTTTTTCTACTTTGGTATAACACAGGCTGGGTTACTGGTTTCTCATTAAATTTGTGGTTATAAATGAGCTCTCAGTGCTGCTTGCTGGTGGATTCTGCCACTCTAGTTAGTTGCTTTCCTACAGTGTTTCTCAATCTTGTGGAAAGTATGCATCCTTTTTAAAGAAAACAATCTTGCGGTTACCCAGTATGTTGAATATAATGCTGACTGCTCAGGTACAGAACTTTTGGGTTCAGCCTACTAGGGGCTTTATGACTCAATTCTTCCATCACCGTTTTTCTATTTGAACTGCCTTGAACCTTTTGTGTAGCGAGCTGAGCTATCATCTGGCAAGAATATATCATCTATATAAGGCCACCTTTGCTCTTTTCTCATTAGTTTACAACTGCTTAATTCAGACTCACTTCCTGGTTTTAAGATCCAGAATATGCTATTATCTATGAAAACATATTTAGAAACCTACAGAAATAATAGTTCTTATTGTGAATATGTATTTCCTAATAAATGAGAAAAGATTGATATACATATTAATCAAAATTTAAAAGTAACAAAAGCATATTATAGAAAATACAGGAAATAAAGAAGATACAAATCACAACTGTAGAACCCTAACAGACATTATTTTATTTATTTCTATGCATATAGGCACTTTTAAGTTATTGTGGTTATAATATGTGTTACCATTTCACATACCTGCTTTTCTTTCCAGGCCACATATAGTATAGCTGTGCCCATTTACCCTGCCTTAGAAGTAAATTAAAAAGCAATAAATACTTATTCAGTAATTCTGTATGATTAGAATCCTATAAACTTTATAAATTACAGTTGACCCTTGAAACTGAGGGGGTTAGGGACACTGACCCCCTGTGCAGATGAAAATCCCCATACTGCTGCTTCTGCCTCAAAACAAAGGAATTGGTAGATGACCCACCCAAGGGCAGGAAGCGCAAACATTTTGGATAGAATTAGGACTCAAACCCTACTTCTTTTGATTCCACATATTGTCACTTCTAATTGAACACAAACTTTTCCTTGCACTTAGATTAAAAAAAAAAAAAGTCTAAAAAATTCACATATAGGTGGACCCATACCATTCAAATGCATGTTGTTCAAGGGTCAACTGTACAGTTAGAATACATTTATTTATAGAACCATAGTTGTTTTATATCAATGTACATTTCTGTAGTAATCAAATGTTATAAAAAGAAAACAGACTTTAGAACCAGTTAGGTAAGGTCTGCACTTAAATATTTTTATAATTAATAATAAAGCACTGTCATTTATAAATCCATTTGTCAGTTGAATAGCACATGTAACTTTAAGGTTTCAGATTTTTGTCTGGTCTGTGTATTTATAGCAAAAGAAGAGTTCATTGAAGCAGGAAACTACCTAAAAGGATGTGTTATCACAGGAATTTATTCTGGAGAAGATGTTTCAATACTGTAAGTCTGTTGGTCTTCTAATTTTAGGGAGGAAGAAGTTTGCAAAATAATATATTTCTTGTCTTTATGCAGTTGACGAAGGAAAATAATGTAGCAACATAACTAAATTTTTAATTTCCTTCCAGGAAGATCTGAAAAGTACCACCTGGCTATTTAGAATTTTTAGCTATTCAAAATTCTACTTTAGGCTTAGAGCCACCCCTGTGGGGCAGCCTTGGGTTCATACTACTTCATCTTCCTATAAAATTTTTCCTTTTGAGGTTCTATTGCTTACAATTTTAATTCCTTGCAGTTGTCATAATTGTTTGAGGAATTTTATTTCTTGAGTGTCTGTTTTGATTTGCCACTGAATTTTTCCATATTTCTCTCAGAGTTTTAGGTGATGAACTGATAGTTCTATTTAATTTTGTTATTGCAGACATACACTTAAGCAGTGCTTTTTTTTTTTAGCCACTTAAGTTGCTTTATGTGTAGAATTCAGAGTTCCTGTGGCCTCTCAAAGATTTTAGTTGCTGCAGAATGAAGGACTGAACTGAAAATTCGGACATTATTAATACATATCACATTCTGCATGAATGACTCATCTTCAGATGCATGCAGAATTTATTTTTCTTATCCTCTGACTGTATTATTTGTATTTGTGATTTCTGAGCTTAAATCTTTCTTCCTGAACACGGGTGACATAATGCCTTTGGGGATGATAGAGCTCCTGTTCTATTCATGAAATCAGTTACTGAACTCCAGATCTTTAGGAAATACGAGACCTATTCATCTGACACCTGTACAGTCACCCACGGTCTTTGAGACCAGGACTTTGCAGAGTATGTTTTGTTTATAACCAAATGGTCCACTGAGAGGTCTTTCCAGGTAATCTGAAGATTGTGTTCTCTACTAATGCATATCATGCTATAACATCTAGATCTGTTTTATCATGAATTAAGCTTTTACATGCTATAAATGTGGCCACATCATCAGTACTTTCACACAAAGCATTTTTTTCCTATTTAGTGATTTTCTTTTACGTTTAGTTAGCAGAGCTGGTGGTAGGAGGGAGCAGATTTGGCCTCTCTTTCAGTAGAGAGAGCACAGACTCTATCTGGAATACCTCAGTGTGAATTCTGTCTCTGCTGTTTATCACTCTCTGAGTCCAGTTATAGAACTGTTCTGAAGGTTAAATAAAAACTTAACTAGAAGCACCTGGTATAGTGCCTGGCAAATGACAGGCCTATTCTAATAAATGCCTGTCTCTTTACTGAGCAATTTGGGGAACAGTCCAAAATGTTGAGAAGCATTCAGTGTGTTCCTAATCCTATTTAGATATTTTCTTGATGAGTGAGTTATCTAGGGAAAAAAATACGGCTAGATTACTATCTGTTGCTTTCTTCTAATCTAGGTTGTCAAGGCTATTGAACTTGCTCAGATAGCTTCACATAGAAGAAAAGTTGTTTGGAAATGGAGTTCATTTTTTTTTTTCCTTAGTAGGGCTTCCCTTTTGCTCCCTCCATTGTGACTTCTTGGCTTTATTGTTCATGTTTTTGATGACTTGCTGTATTTTGGTTGGAAATGTTAATACTACATTTCTCTATAGGTCAAATAAATATGCTGTAACTCTCCCAGCCCTGCTGCTTGCCAGACACAAAGAAGGCAGAATAGAGAGCATTCCACTGGCTAACACCCATGGACAAAACATAGTTCAAATAGTAACAAATGCATCACTGGAAACATTTGTGAGTATATTTTGTAATAAGGATGGTATTTGAAAATCTAGATCAAAGAGAGAATATTTTCATACATGATTTTCCAGCTTTTGCTGGCATAGGCCATGATGTTTTGTGAGCTCAAGATTTGTTTGGTTGCTCTGTTTTATTGTTCATTCATGTATACAGCTTTAGTCCACTGCTGAAAGCTTACATGTCTTTGTATTATCTTTACTGTTGAGATGAGTGTGGTTGATGGCCAGTTGAAGGACTTCATCTATGCTGAAACTTGGTGTAAAGCACATGGGTTCCAAAGAGCAGACTGTTCAGCTTCAAGTCTTTGCTTGCCTCCTTACTGGCTGTCTGTAAACATCTGTGCCTCCCTTTCCACATGTATAAAATGTAGGTGACAGAAGCACCTGCTGCAGAGTTACTGTAAGGACTAAATGAGATATGCCAGTGCTTGGTGTATAGTGGTAAACACTCAGCAGATGTTAGCCAGTATTAATATGTATACAGTTTTAGAGCAAAACACTATCTCATGAAAGTCCTCTTCCAGTGCTTGCTTTGTATAACGGTAGATTCAAGGGCATAATAGATGTAACCTGCATGCATTTCTTTATTTTGGTTGTTGCATTAGTATTAAACATAGCTAGAATATTATAAATTTATGCCTTTCTGAATTTCTAAAGTAAATAGGAGCATTATGATCAGCTAGAAATTCTGAATGAATATCCGCCTGTAATTACATTTTTTGTTGTGATGATCTAATGACATATTTTAGTCTGTAAAATAAATGAATGTATTCTTTAAGTCTTTTTGTGACCTCAGTTCTATTGCTTCCCTTCCCCCAATTAAAGCTATAGTTTATAATTAATCTAACTGTTTTTAGAATGTGGCCTTCTAAATTATTTATTAAAGTAACATTTTTGTCTTCAATGACAGGTTATTCAGTGGATATTTTTCAGCATATACCTAGTGTAATACTTTTGGAGTTTTAAGACTTCAGCTTTTTCCCCAGATAATGTAGAAAACTATAAAGAAGAAAATTAGAATCAACCATAACTTCTCTACCAAGTTTAAATTTGGGGATATATTTTCCCAAACTTTAATAAAAATTCTATGTGTATAATGTGTTTGTCTTTTTATATTTAAAGGATATTTCCACCAAGAAATAAGTATTTGCATATTGGTTTTTAAATACCTGCATAATAAATACTGTTGTACTAAAAAGCCACAATTTATTTATCCCATTTCCAATTGATGGATATTTAAGATGTATTTGGCTTGTTTTACTGAGGAACTGTCCTTATAGATAATCTTTGAGTGTTTCCATAATTATATACTTTTGGTAAAATCACAGATTTTGAATTGCTAGTCCAAAGGGTGGGCACATTTTGAAGGCTTCTGACAGATTTGCCCAACAGATTTGTATCATTTTATTTATTTTTTCAGATTTGTATCATCTCTGCCTAAATGCTAGACAAAAAATTGGTATCTAAGGGAGTTCCCACTGTGGCTCAGCTGTAATGAACCCAACTAGTGTCCAGGAGGAGGCAGGTTCGATGCTAGCCTTGCTCAGTGGCTTAAGGATACCAGCATTGCCATGGGCTGTGGTGTAGGTTGCAGATGCAGCTCAGATCCTGCTTTGCTGTGGCTGTGCTTTAGACTGGCAGTTATACCTTTGATTTGACCCCTGGCCTGGGAACTTCCATATGCTGCACATGCAGCCCTAAAAAGAAAAAAAAATTAGTATCTAATATTTTTCTTTAAGATTATGTTCTTTAAGGCTGATAAACTTTGGGCAGACTTTAACAACCATCAGTGTTTAACAAAAATTTACAATGTTTTGGTTTGCAGTGTCCAACTAAATAATGAACAGCTATATAAAATTTTATTTTGCTTTTAGTTATGACTTTTTCATAAATTCTAAAACCTTCAAGTGGGTATTAAATTTCTTCAAGCTGCTCTGTGTTGGAGCTCTTAGTCTGGAGCAGGCAGTGAGTGTGTACAGTAGCCAGCTGGCAGTGAGCTCATCTCCTGGCCTGCAATTAGGTACTAGAAAAATTTTGGATCCTTCATCTGGATAGGAAAGAGGAGTGGATGACCCAATGGTAAATGTTTTTATATGACATCAAACTTCTATTGTAATGAACCTGATGACAAGTTTGTCCCGGAAAATAATGCCCAAATCTGAAATATGCAATAATTACCTATGCAATTATCACAATTAAGCAGTAATATATCCAAGATTGTCACACTTAGGACCATTTGTTAGGTAATATGTTTATTAGCACTTTTCTCAGATACATCGAGCTCCTTTTTATGATTTTATTATGAATACATTAACCATGTCAGAACACACACCTTTATAGCCTCATATCCTCAGATAGCTAAAGGTCACCTTCCATTGACCACATTTGATGACCTTTTCTGTTTTTTCTTAGCCTCAGTAGCAATCACAATGCTTGGTTATGCTATTCCTCCTTAAAATTCTTCTGGCTTTCGCAATTCAGTCCTCTCCTGACACACCTTCAACGTTCTGGCCACTCTCAAATTACATCTTCAACCCTTTTTTCTTCTTTTGCTATGTCTTTCTTTGGGAAGTATTACGCATACATATAATTTCTATGTCATTATACTAGCTGATGGTTCCTAAATCTGAGTTTCTGATCTTAACTTCTAAACTCACGGAATTCTTAGTCTTTCTTTTACATAGCAAAGAGCAGTGCCTGTCACTGGCCTGTCTTTCCATATAGTCATATTCCAGTTAGTCATCTAAAACAGGCCTAATCATGTCACTTGTTTGGTAGAAAAATCTTCTCGGTATTCCTAGGAGCTAGGAAATCTAGCGAGTCATTTTCCCATCTGGTCTTAGAGCCTCTTGGGTGCCTGAGTCTGGCACACTTCATTCTCACTGTTCCCCAGATACTCTGTATGCCTTAACACCTCTCTGCACCCTCATCACGCTGCCTCTATCTGGAATCCCTGCTCTAATGCATATCTCAGTCTGCCCGGTCTAATTCCTTATCTAAGGCCCAGATCACATAGCACTTACTAAAATCACCTGTGCACTCCCATCCCTTGTTTTTTAGCTTCATTTAGGACCAATACGTTTCCTTATTGTCAAACATTAATTTTTCTTGGAGCACAAAAGTTTGTATACCTGTCTCCTCCTCTAAACTAGGAACTCTTTGAGGGCAAGGTAAGCATCTTCCTTCTTTTGGATTCAGTACCCAGCATAAGATCTTGAAGTTCTCAATACATCTTTGAATTGAGCAGTGGTGGCTCCCTTGTACCAGATCCATCGTATTTGTTCAGAGTGAGATCTGTTGGCTTGATAAGATCTGTCAACTTTAGGAAGGGGGGCATAGCTCTTGTAGAAGATAAAAGATGACAACACAAAAAGGAGAATTTGGAGAAGAAGGTAGCTAATATTTAAATCATGAAAGAGGGAGGTGTGAGAAGAGAACTTTGGGTGTGAAAGAGAAAGAATTTAAAGAAAAATGAGAATTGGCAGAGGAAAATGGCTTTCAGAACTAAGTAGGGGAAAGTATATGCCAGAGCTTGGTGTTTGAGAATCAATCAGAGGTGGTTGACACCATGAGAAAAAAATGTTCATTTGGATTTCTAATATGACAGTGAAATGGGAAGCTGGTGAACAGGATACGTGGGTGCTAGTTTCATTCAACTCTTCCTTCTGCTTAGGTGTGTGACTTGAGCAAATCAGCTTCTCTTCGTTGGCTTCCTTCTCTGTCAGCTGGGGATTAATTTTCTGACACAGGGTGATTTAATCTAGCTCACAGGTACATTCAGAAGATAAGGTAATAGATGTAGAACTAAAAATGGAAAATGGTAAAAGCCTTTAATATTCTAAGTCACTGCTATTTTTAATCTTAAATGTTAACTTTGTTACTCTTTTCAATTCTTGTTAATAACAGCCTAGACAAACTCATCTTCTACAAATACATAAAAAATGGTTGCTCTCTTATTATTATTCATCTTTTTGTCTTTTTAGGGCCGTACCCATGACACATGGAGGTTCCTAGGCTAGGGGTCTAAATTGGAGCTACAGCTGCTGGCCTACGCCAGAGCCACAGCAATGCCAGATCCAAGCTGTGTCTGCGACCTACACCACAGCTCACAGCAACGCTGGATCCTTAACCCACTGAGCGAGGCCAGGGATCGAACCGATAACCTCATGGTTCCTAATCAGATTCATTTCTGCTGCGCTGCAGTGGGAACTCCTCTTTTTATTAGTAAAAAGAGTAAAAGGGCAAGATTTCTTACTACTTAGTAATTTTTTTTTAAACCCAAAAGATATGAGACGTAAAATTTGTTAGCATATTATTTGGTTATTTTTAATTATGCTAAAAATTCTTAATTTTGAAACAAAGTAAGATTTTATTAATTTTTAAGTAATCATAGATGTTAAAAGATTATTATCCTTTTTTTTTGGCCACCCCTGTGGCATGCATAAGTTCCCAGGTCAGGGATCGAACCTACGCCACTGCAATAACCAGAGCCATAGCAGTGGCAATGCTGGATCCTTAACCTGATGAGCTGCAAGGGGACACTAAATGAGTGTGTCTTTAAAGCTCAGCACTTATTTTTTTTCAAAAATTTTATATTAGAGGAAAAATATAACAAGAGTTTTTGTCATGTATATGTTGGTTACTCTGGTCCAGATTTTAGCATAAGAAATTATTAGAAGTCCTATATCATTATAAAATAGGGAGCTCCTTTAATTTATTTTCAAATTCTTTTAATAGTTTCAATTTGAAGATAATGAACTCATTAAGGCAAGGGAGGCTTAAATTTAAGAAAAAACTCTTGATATTCTTTGTTTTTAATCAATATAGCAAAATCTCCACTTAAATGAAAATGTTTGAAGTACATTTTATAAACTAAAATTACAAAAGTGATTTGAACATTTTCTATTTTATGCATTATAATTCCCTATTTGCGTGGGTTTTTTTTTTTTTGTTTTCAAACAGCCAGAAATCACTGTGGAAAATCTTCCCACTTATTTAAGACTTCAGAAACCATTACTCATCTTATTCAGTGATGGCAGCATAGATCCTCAGCATAAAAAAGTAATATTGATGCTGGTAAAAGAAAAACACTTGGATTCACTTACCCCTTGCTGGTTGAATCTGTAAGTATATTTTTAATACGTAAAATGTAAAGTATAATTATTATTGAATTTTCATTAGAAAATGAAGCTCTATAACTTTACCTTTGCAGTTAATATTATGGAACCAATGTATATGTCACCATGATATTTTAGTTACTAAACTCCTTCAGATGGTCTAAGATGACCATGTCTTAGATTGAATTCTGTTTTATAATAAATATTTTTTTTTGCTACATGATACTGTTTTTTTCAGCTTTATTAAAGTATAATTGACAATATTGTAAGATATTTAAAATACACATTGTGATGATTTGATAAATGTATATTATAAATTTATAATAACTGTACATGGAAAAATTATCCATGCCATTAATATATCTGTCACCTCACATATTTATTATATATATATAAATTTGGGGGTGAGAACATTTAAATTCTACTCAGCAAATTTCAGTGATATAGTACAGTATTATCAACTATAGTCACCATGTTACACATTAAATCTTATATTAATTTTGCAGCTGAGAAGTCTGTTTTATTTTATTAGGTTTTTTTTTTTCCCTCACCCTGTAGTCCCTGGCAACTTTTCCACTCCATTTTTATGAGTTGACTTTTTAAATAAAGATTCCACACATATACTACTACTATGTAGTATTTGTCTGGCTTATTTCACTTGGTGTAACACTCTCAAGTTTCCTCCGTATTGTAGCAAATGGTAGGATTTCCTTTTTCATGGCTAAAAAATATTCCATTGCATAAGTATACCATGTGTTTTTTATCCATTTATCTATTGACTCCTAAATTATTTCCATATCTAGGCTATTATGAATAATGCTGCAGTGAACATGAAGATATCGCTTTAATATTTTGTTTTCATTTTCTTTGGATACATACCTAAAAGTGGGATTCTTGGTAGTTCTCTCTTTCATTTTTTTTTTGGATACATACCTAAAAGTGGGATTCTTGGTAGTTCTCTCTTTCATTTTTTTTTTTGGATACATACCTAAAAGTGGGATTCTTGGTAGTTCTCTCTTTCATTTTTTTGAGTAACTCCCATACTGTTTTCTATAGTGGCTGCCCTGATTTATATTCCTACCAGCAGTGTGTAAAGGTTTCCTTTTCTCCACATCTTTGCCAGGGCTTGTTACTTGTGGTCTTTTTGATAATAGCCATTCTGACAGGTGTGAGGTGATATCTCATTATGGTTTTGATTTGCATCTCCATGATGATTAGTGATGTTAAACATATTTTCATGTATCTTTTGGTCATTTTATGTTTTCCTTGCAAAAATGTCTATTCAGATCTGTCCATCTTTAAATTAAATTGTTTGTTATTTTGTGATTGAGTTCTTTAGTTATTTTGGATATTAACCCCTTATCAGATAAATGATTTGCAAATATTTTTCTCCCATTCTGAAGGTTGCCCTTTCATTTTGTTGATTTTTACCACACAGAATGTCTTTAGTTTGATGTAATCCCATTTGTTTATTAAGCAATGGGTGAGCATTGAGGAAAATTTGGCAATACAGAAAAATAAACATTGTGACATTTTGGCATTTTTCTTTAGTTCCATTCTCTGTGTTTCTGTATTTTAAAAATTCAGCCTGAAACATTCCAGAAGGTTATTAGTGTGTTTACCAACATTTCCTGGTGTAATTCCTAGATGCGTGGCTTGTGTTACTACATTTAATGTCTCTAAAGACAGTTTATACACACATACTATCCATTGCTCAAAGTCATCAGATAAAAGACATGTTATTTTTAACTCATTTGAAAAATTACAAAAATGGGGCAGTGCACATTTTTGCATGAAGAGTTCACTAGCAGTACAACATACTACTTGAGATAAAATTTTCCCAGGTAGTTATCCTTGTTGCTATCTCAGAGTTAAATAGTATTTTCCATAATGTGGAATGTGCTACATTAGGAAAACTAGGTGTCTTAAACTTATGGTTTCCTTGTATGAACATACTTATAAAATTGTTTTAATTTGAAATTAATCCTGAGGAAAGATGTTTGGTTTTATTGGAAAAGGAGTATTTATTATAAGTATCTTGTTATTTTAAAGTTTGTAGCTTTTTAATTTTTGAGCTGACATGTGATCAGGTTTTGACTAAACTTTGGAAGTAACCTTTTGATTTTCTATCAAGACAAAATCGACGAGCCTTTGGACTACGTCTGTTCTTCATTAAAATTCTCATTGGAAAAAAAAACACTGTAAATCAACTATAATGGAAAAAATAAAAATCACATATAAAAACAAAAAAACTCTCGTTGGCTGCCTTTTTTTCTCCTAAGAGAAATGCAGTAAGAACTCCATGTTAAAAGAAACTTTTTAAGACTCTGATTACTAATAACATAGTTATACTATAACCTCTTGATTTTTAGGATATCTTTCCATAAACTGACTAGCATGATACTGTATTTAAAAGTTAATGATTTATAAACTATGGTTCTCATTTTGTTATAGAAAGAAATATTCACTACCATGTTCAACTATTCCTTTTTACAGGAATAATACTCCTGTGGGAAGAGGAGTCTTACAGGCGTATTTTCATGTTCTACCCCCTCTGCCTCTTCTTGTTGTGGTGAATCTGCATTCAGGAGGCCAAGTATTTGCATTTCCTTCAGACCAGGCTATAACTGAAGAGAACCTTTTATTGTGGCTGAAAAAATTAGAAGCAGGGCAAGAAAGTCATATCAGTAAGTTTCCTATTTTAGTGCACATAATTCTGTATTTTGTTTCAAGGATTTAAAAACTTGAACTATAGCTAATAAATGCTAGAGGGAGTTGAATTGTAATATTTGTAAGTATTCTAAATATTCAGATACTAATAGCATCCATTGTTCACAGGACAGTCTCCTCTATGGTAGGTGTTGTTATCCACAGAAAATAACTGTCATTGTATTAAATTTAATAATAGCTATCATTTCCTGAATGATTCACATGGATTATCTCACTTATTCTCACGAGAGTCATAGGAAGTATGATTACCTGTAGAAGGGTTAAGTAACTAGTTCAAAGTCATATAATTAACCAGTAAATGTGGAAACTTGGATTTCTGCATGGCTCTACTGTACTCCAGAGCCAGACTTTGGAACCACAATAGATCTTGGCCTGGAATTTATGATGCTGGCTTATGACCTGCCATAGTCCTTATTTTTCTAAAGCTTCTGTGCATTTATACTTATTGTATAGATGTGTATGTTAATTTGTATATAATTATGACAACAAGCCTGTTGCTATAACTTAAATAAGTTAAGGTATAATAACCTAGATCATTAGTCTGTTGAGGAAATGGTGTGAAATTTGATGTAATGAAAAGTTTCTTAAGGTACTTCTAAGGATTTTGTTATTGGAAACCAGATGAACTGTATTCTAATTACATTTGACATTGTTCATGACAGAGTTCTGAAATGTGTGTTGTATGTGTGAATATGTATGTATAAACTCCACTGGTGTATAAACAGTGTATAAACTCCACATCAGTGTTATACTTTCAGCCAGCATGCATTGTATGACTCCATCATTATGTATATTTGTGTGTATTTGATCAGATTCTTGAATTTGTCCTCAGTGCCAATCATTACTGTACACCTGATCTTCCCAGAAGGTCTTTCTACTTCATTTCTGTTAAGTTAGGCAGTTTTAGCTAAATTATTATGTTTAAATAGTCTATAGATGGTATTTGTGTACTGAAATATAATTCATATACTATAAAAGACACCCTTTTAACGTGTATGATTCAGTATTTTTTGGTAAATTCACAAAGCTGTGGAGCCATTCTTCCTACTGCTGAATTTTAGAACGTTTTCATCATCCCCAGATGACCCACTGGCAGTCATTCCCCATTCCCTTCTCTCTTCATTCCTTCACAACCACTAATTTATCTCTGTCTTTATGGATTTGCTTAATCTGGACATTTCATATAAATGGAATCATACAACATGTGGCCTTTTGTGCCTGACTTCTTTCACTTAGCATGAGTTTTCAAGGATCCTCCATGTTACAGCATCAATCAGTAGTTCATTCCTTTTTATGGATGAATAAATACTCCATTGGATGGATTTGCCCCATTTTGTTTGTCCATTGACCAGTTGATGGACATTTGTGTTGTCTCCACTTTTTGGCTAGCATGAGTAATGTTGCTGTGACCATTCATGTACATGTTTGTCTATCAAATACAGCAGTTACCCCACTGACTTGAATGCAGCAGCTTTGTAATAGGTTTTAAATTGGGAAATTTGATTTCTCCAATTTTGTTCTTCATGTCCAGGATTATTTTGGCTGTTCTGAGTCCTTTTATTTATTTTTATTTATTTATTTTTTTATGGCCACACCTGTGGCATAGCAAAGTTCCCTGGCTAGGGCTTGAATCAGAGTTGCAGCTGTGGCCTACACCACTGTCATGGCAACAGTGGATCCAAGCCACAATTGTAGCCTATGTCACAGCTTACGGCAGTGCCAGGTTCTTAATCTGCTGAGCAAGGCCAGAGATCAAACTTGCATCCTCAGAGAGAAGGTCAGGTCCTTAACCTGCGGAGCCACAACTGGAACTCTTATTTTGGGTCCTTTTAGATGGTATTTTTAAGTCTTAATTATCAGAGATAATTTAATATTTTCCTAGGAAATGTAAAAATTTAATTAAATTGGCTATTTTGTCTGTCTTAGTCTGAAAGAAGCCTTTCTGTAGTTGCTGTCATTTGTCTCTGGCTTCTTCATTCTAGGCACACAGCATAGAGGTCCTTTCCACTGTAGCTCTTGAACTCTTCAGACAGTCTGCTTTCTTTGTCTGCATTGCTATTTTATAGAAGCAGCTGAATGTTGTCATTTTGCAGCTGCTGTGACAAAGAGGCCTTGTGGACTCCAGGTCAGATAAAATTATATGTCTTTATGTAATTATATATGTCTTTATATAATTATATATGTCTATATAATTATACACACAGATAGACATATATCTAGACATATATCTATATATGTCTCTATATATAATCTGTATACGTCGAGCCAGCATACCTCTCCAATTGAATTGCTTAAAAAAAAAAAAAGTGGTGTGATATTCAAAGACAATGAAACCTTGATTACTAACTGTGTGGTTTCAGGGAAGTTCTTCTTCCACCTTTACAACTTTAAAGGAGATTAATAGTTCCTACTCTGACTGTATCACAGCTATTTTAAAAATCAAATAAAATGAAGGATGCAAAAGCATACATTTTAAAGTATAAAACCTAAAATATTATTATTATCCAGGTAAAGATCCTTTCCTACAGGGAGCATCCTTGGGGGCTTTGATGCCTCAACTCAAACCATTACCAAGAGGAATGTATCAGAATTACTCTTCTGAGTTTCCTGAGAGACTGGTGTATTTTCTCTGGCAATTATGTTAATACTTTGGTTTCCATTATTTCTTCGTTATCACTGCTACTGTTCTTAAGTTATTCCTGCAGGCTTTGCAGCAGGGAAGAGGCAAACCAAGCAAGGCTTTTCTGTATCAGGTCCTGTCTTCTGGGCTGGCAGAACCTGCTCTCACCACATTTTGGGAGACAGATCTGAGATAGGGATGTTGCAGCTACACTTGGAATAGCCTGCATCTGTAATGTGGTACCACAGGTGTCTGCCTCACCTTACTTGCTGAACATCTTAATTTCTATGAAATTGTGACCACTGGCTATTCCTGTTTGAGATTTACACCTTGGTGAAGCCCTCTGATCTTTCTAGGCCTTGATCTTCTCATCTATAAAATTGGGATAATAACTGTATTTACACGTCCTGGGGTTTTAAGAATTCAGTTAAGTCATGCCTGATTCATAGTAAAGCCACAATAAATGTTAGCCATTATTATTAGAATCATTACTGATTTGATAATGTCTTTATTGCCCATATGTGATGAGAATACAGTTTTATTTGCAATTGAAAACATTAAGATCTTTGTAGAGTTCCCTCAGCAAATAATTAGCAGGTTAGGATGTCCAGTTTCAGGAATGTTGTCACTGTCTTAGACCACTAGGCTGCAGTGTTTACCTTAAAAAATAAATACTGGGAGTTCCCGTCATGGCTCAGTGGTTAAGGAATCCAACTAGGAACCATGAGGTTGCAGGTTTGTGGGTTAAGGATCCGGCGTTGCTGTGAGCTGTGGTGTAGGTTGCAGACTCGGCTCGGATCCCGCGTTGCTGTGGCTCTGGCGTAGGCCGGTGGCTACAGCTCCGATTCGACCCCTAGCCTGGGAACCTCCCTATGCTGCGGGAGCGGCCCAAGAAAATGGCAAAAAGACAAAAAAAAAAAAACCCAATAAATAAATATTGGGCTTTTCTTAAAGACACTTAATATCTGCATATTGCTTTAAATTGGACTTTTCTTAAGATACTTAATATCTGCATATTGCAAACGACAGTTATTGTTACTTCTTACCTACAAGAAACTGTATTTTTATCAGTTTGTCACTTTTGAGTCTGTTCACCTGGTAATGCTGTAATTGGAAACATCAGTTACTGGGGTAGCCTAAATTTAATACCCTGCTCATGTTCCATGGATTTCATATAATTGAATCTGAGAGAAGAAATCCATATGTCAGTAATTATAGATATACAAGTATATTTGTTTGTTCTTTAATCCACTCTAGGAAATTAAGAGTTTATATGAATATTCTAAGCTTTTCTTTTGATTTTTTGAAAGACGCTCGAGTTTTTATTTTATGAGTACTACTTTCTTTTCATGTAACAATGTATAGATTCTTTCACTGGAATTTATTTTTTAAATGTTTACTTTGCACATCTACTTAGTTTATTTCTCAAATAGTATTTTTAAATAGGCAGCTAAATTCTGAAATTGTGTAAAATCTGTCTACTAAATGGAGAAAAGCTAGTTAATTCATCTCATATGTATATGTTACCAGCTTAAATCAGTTTTCTTATTTAATGACTTTTTTTTTTTTTTTGACCGCAGTATGCAGTGGTTTGATGTGGGATTTCACCTCCCAGGCCAGGGATTGAACCTGGGCCACAGCAGTGAAAGTGCCAAATCCTAACTATTAGGCCACCAGGGAACTCCCCAATGACCAGTGTTTAAAAATAATGTCAAGATTCGCTGCCATGAAGCCCTTCTAAAAAGTTATTCAATCATTGTTTGTTTATAGTATAGTTGATTTCATAGTGGTTTTTAATGATTCCTTGTCTATAATTATTAGTATAAGACATACTTTTTTTAAAAAAGTATGTGGAGTTCCTGCTGTGGCACAACAGGATTGGCGGTGTCTCTGCACAGATCCCTGGCCTGGCACAGTGAGTTAAAGGATCTGGCATTGTCTCAGTTGTGCTGTAAGTTGCAACTGTGGCTCAGATCAGATCTCTGGCCCAGGAACTCCATGTTTCACAGGACAGCCAAAAAAGAAAAAAAATAATGTACATGCAAAGGTTGTTAACTGAATCTTCCAAAACAGAAAATTCTTTAAAATGTAAGGAAATACTCTTCTAAATGATAATATATATGTTCTAAAAATTTTTTTCTGGAATGATTTATAGTTACAGTTCTTTGGGATAAATACAGGGCTAGGGAGGGATATAAGAGAGTTCTTCATTTTAACTTGTACCTGTCAGTGTGTAATCTCATTGCATATATTGATATTTTTTAAAACCTCAACAAGGGTTAACAGGCAGTGAGATTATGGACCTTTCTTTTTGCCTATTAATGCTTATCTTTATTTAAAATATAATAGCTTGTAGGAGTTCCCGTCGTGGCGCAGTGGTTAACGAATCCGACTAGGAACCATGAGGTTGCGGGTTCGGTCCCTGCCCTTGCTCAGTGGGTTGGCGATCCGGCGTTGCTGTGAGCTGTGGTGTAGGTTGCAGACGCGGCTCGGATCCCGCATTGCTGTGGCTCTGGCATAGGCCGGTGGCTACAGCTCCGATTCAACCCCTAGCCTGGGAACCTCCATATGCCGCGGGAGCGGCCCAAGAAATAGCAACAACAACAACAACAACAACAAAATAAATAAATAAATAAAAATAAAATATAATAGCTTGTAAATGTAATATAAAATACAAAAATGGGGAGTACCTGTTGTGGCTCAGTGGGTTAAGAACCCAACATAGTATCCATAAGGATGCAGGTTTGATTCCTGGCATACTCAGTGGGTTAAGGATCCAGCATTGCCACAAGCTTTGATGGAGGTTGTAGATGCGGTTAGGTCTGGTGTTGCTGTGGCTGTGGTGTAGGTCAGCAGCTGCAGCTCCAATTTGACACCTAGCCTAGGAACTTCTATATGCCACAGGTGCAGCTGTAAAAAGAAAGAAAAAAAGAAGAAGAAAATGTCTAGTTTTCTAAACAATGATGATAATATAGCTTGCTTAGATAAGGAAAAATGGTAAGGTCATCACGCCTACAAATTTCAAAATATACATTTTCTAGTAAATTCATATGGTGGTATTTTTTAATCTGTTAATCTTTAACCTTTGATTCTATCTTCCTTCCAGCAATTTTACCAGCTCAGGAATGGAAACCTCCTCTGCCTGCTTATGATTTTCTAAGTATGATAGATGCTGCAGCATCTCAACATCGTACTAGGAAAGTTTCTGAGTGTATAAAAGAAACTGATGTGCAGGAAAATTATAAAGAACAGCCTGAAGATCAGTCAGCAATCAGAAAAGAATCAACTGGAATATTGAGAATGAAACACTGGGATAGAAGTAACTGGTTTGAAGAAGCAAAGAAACCATTCAGGCATGACAATAAAGAATTATGATGCTCAAAAATGAGCTAGTTTTATAGGGCTGTGGAACACTTTCCAGAGCCTTTTTGGCTTATTTTATAGACTTAAGAATTTATTTCATTAAAAAGTAACCTTACATCAGCCAGAATGGCCATCATCAAAAAGTCTACAAACAATCAATGCTGGAGAGGGTGCAGAGAAAAGAGAACCCTCTTACACTGTTGGTGGGAATGTAAACTGGTGCAACCACTATGGAAAACAGTATAGCGGTTCCCCAAGAAACTGAAAATAGAACTATCATATGATCCAGCAATCCTACTCCTGGGCGTCTTTCTGGAGAAAACCATAATTTGAAAAGATATATGCATCCCAGTGTTCATTGCATCACTATTTACAATAGCCAAGACATGGAAGCAACCTAAATGTCCATTGAGAGAGGAATGGCTAAACATGTAGTACATATATACAATGGAATATTAGGAAAAAAGAATGAAATAAGCCATTTGCAGCAACATGGATGGACTTAGAGATTATCATACTAAGTGAAGTTAGTGAAAGACAAACATCATATTACTTATGTGTAGAATCTTAAAAAAGAATACAAATGAACTTATTTGTGAACAGACTGACTCATAGACTTTGAACAACTTATGGTTACCAAAGGGGACAGGCGGTTGTGGGGGGAAGACGGAGGGTTTGGGCTTGTCATATCCACACTGTGTATATGGAATGATTGGCCAGTGGGGACCTGCTGTATAGCTCAAGGAGCTCTACCCAGTATTCTATGATGGTCCATATGGGAAAAGAATCTGAAAGAGAATGGATGTGTGTATATGTATAACTGAATCACTTTGACAGCAGAAATTATCACAATCTTATGAATCAACTATACATCAATACAACTTTAAAAAAATGGGAAAAAAGCAATACTAAATCATTTAAAGTTTGTAGACCTGTGCTGTCCAATAAAAAATTCACCCAGTAGGTATAGTCAAAATAGTTACGTTAACGTAGAAATTATGAGTTATTTTACATTCTTTTTTTATATCAAGTCTTCAAAATCCAGTGCACATTTTATATTTATTCCACATCTCATTCCAAAGGAGCCACACTTTAGGTGCTGAGTAGCCACATGTGGCTGGTGTCAGTGGTGTTAGCTCAGCTCTTAAACAGTAACTGGTATAATTAACTTACTTCTAACCACAATATATTTAAGCTAAAAGATAAATACAACTCTAGTCAAATCACATTTGATGCCGTAGTGGAATCATGGAGCTGGCAGTTACATTTGTTTTGTTGTTGCCATGATGTTAAAACCAGTGTTTCTTAATCAGGAAACAGTTTTGCCCACCAGGGGACATTTGGCAATGACAAGGGACATTTTTGATTGTCATTACTAGGGGTGTTATAGGTTAGCAGAGGCCAGGGATGCTGCTAAACACAGCATCAGAGGGAAGAAATTTGGAAAGGTCTAAGATTTTACCCTATCTGCAAGTTATAAGTTAGTTTGCCATAGCTTATTATATCAGAGACAAGGAACTTGATTATTTACCTTAATAGTATCAATAAGAGTGTCAAGGTATGAGGTACCACCTCACACCTGTCAGAATGGCTATAATTAATAAGCCAACAAATAAATCCTGGAGAAGGTGTGGAGAGGGAACCCTCCTATACTCTTGGTGGGAATGTTAATTGGTACAACCACTATGGAAAACACTATGGAGGTACCTCAGGAAACTAAATATAGAACTGCCATTTGACCCAGCAATCCCACTCCTGGGCATATATCCATACAAAACTTTCACTGAAAAATATACATGCACCCCCTATGTTCACTGCAGCACTATTCACAATAGCCAAGACATGGAAACAACCTAAATGTCCAACAACAGATGAATGTATTAAGAAGATGTGGTACATATACACAATGGAATACTACTCAGCCATAAAGGAGAACAAAATAATGCCATTTGCAGCAACATGGATGGAACTAGAGACTCTCATCCTGAGTGAAGTAAGTCAGAAAGAGAAAGACAAATACCGTATGATAACACATATCTGGAATCTAATATATAGCACAAATGAACCTATCTACAGAAAAGAAACAAACTCATGGGCATGGAGAATGGACTTGTTACCAAGAGGGAGGGGAAGGGACTGGGAGGGACTGGGAGTTGGGGTTAATAGATGCAAACTCTTGCATTTGGAGTGGATAAGCAATGAGATCCTGCTATATAGCACATGGAACTATGTCTAGTCACTTGTGATGGAACGTGATGGAGGATAATGTGAAAAAAAAGAATGTATCTGGATGTATAGCTGGGCCACTTTGCTGTGCAACAGAAATTGACAGAACATTGTGAATCAACTATAATAAAAAATTTTAAAAAAGAGTGTCAGTATCTGTGTTGGTCTCCTGATGCCCAATCCTATAGCACAATGAGAAGAGGGCCAAGTGACACCTGGGCTGCATTACAGGGGAGAAGTCCTGAGGTCAAGGAACCTAAGTATTTTATAGTGGATATTAAGCATGCCTGTCCCTTGCTCTGGAGGGAGACATCTTTATTATAGTAGACAGTAATCAAATGCATCTTTCTTCTAGAGGAGGCTATGAGTCCAAAATAAAGGCAGTTGGTGCCTCTTCGCAAATCACGCATAAACAGGAAAGACTCAGGAGGAAATGTCTCCCAAGAGAAATCAGCTAAAATTTTAAAGATTTAAGGGCCAAGGGTGGAGTAAAGTATTAGCTTAGAATAAATGGAAGCTTTCATACTGATCAGGAAGTTCCTTCCACCAGCCTTCCATCAGTTCTCCAATGAGGACGACCTGGGCAGGAGCCTGGTGAGAAGACAGCCCTCAGTGACACAGGCAGGCAGGTACTGGGTGATCTCAGGATCCTGGGCTGCAGATGTGAAACCTTGACTGCTTCCTCAGAACTTTCTCTTGTATGGGTAAAAGGCATTATCCACTGCTGGGAAGAGAGCAAAGCTTCCTGCGTCCAGGGCTCAGGCCAAGATCCACCGCCTCTGGGAAAGGGGTAAATGCAAACCTTTGGCCTCTGGGAGAAGTAGAAAACCTCTTGAGTCCAGGATCCTACACCAATACCAAGGAGAGAGCTGCTATCAGTGGGAGATGTGCACTTTACCACTTTGGGGTGCACAAGATTATGGGGTGACACAGGTAAGCAGAATGTGCTGAAAGTCAGGGAGGAGCAGGAAAACAGATCCTCTGGCACCTACGTCTGACTCAAGTACAAGGTGACAGCAGCCCATCCCTGGAGGCATATACAGACCATAGTACATCAGAGGCAGAACTAATAAAATCCAAACCCATTTTGACTGACTTGATTCACTCAGTCCCTTACACTAATGGCCAGGTGTAAATACTATTTATCTGTCTCAAGTATTATACACAAGATGTGTGGCATTCAGTCAAAAATTCTAAGAGGTGAAATAAATGACAGAACTAAACTCAGAAATAATGCAGATACTGGAATTATGAGGCAGAGACCTAACTATGATGAATGTGTTAAAAGTATTTACTGGAAAAATAAATGGCAAGCTTGAAAATATCTGTGAGAAATAGACAAGTATAAAAGTCAACAGAGCTGATTTGAAAAAGAACTGTTCTAGGAGTTCCCATTGTGGCACAGCAGAAACAAACCCAATTAGTATCCATGAGGATGTGGGTTCGATCCCTGGCCTCGCTCAGTGGGTTAAGGATCCAGCGTTGCTGTGAGCTGTGGTGTAGGTTGCAGATGTGGCTTGGATCCCAAGTTGCTGTGGCAAAATAAAACAAACCAAACAAACAAGCAAACAAAAAAACCAACAACAAAAAACCCCAAAAAACCCTTCCTTTGAATAGAACTTTTAGATATTAAAAATACAATAAGGTTAAAAATTCAAATCAGACACAGCTGAAAAGAGAGAGGTATCTAAAAGATAGATGATAAAAATTATTCAGGATATACCACAGAGGGAGAAAAGGTGAAACACATAGAAAGGAGGTTAAAAGTCCAGAGAGATGGAGTGAGAGAGATTAATATCTATGTAAAAGGAGTTCCAGAAGAAGAGGAAAGAGAGAATAGGGAAAAGGATGCCAAATAAGGAGACAGTTCCTGAGGATTTTCCAGAATGATGCAAGATAACCAGTTCTAAGAAAAATTCTTAAGCAGATTAAATAAAAATAACCACCCTAGACACACAAACTCCTCAACACCAAAGGCAAAGAAACACTTAAAACTGCCAGAGAGAAAGATCGCATCCAAAGTCGAGGCAGTCAGACCACAGCTCAGGCAAGGACAGGAACATGGTGTCTTTAAAAGGCTGAAAGAAGAACTGCTAACCCAGAATTTTATATCCAGTGGAAGTATGTTTGGAAAAAAAAGGTGTAAGAAAGACACCTTCAAGAAAAATAAAAAGATTCAGGGTATCTACTTCACTTGGAAGGAATGAAGTGTCAGATGGGAGGGGAGAGAAGTGAAAGAGCATAAGGAGCAAAGTGATAAATATGTGGGTGAATCTGAGCACTGAGAGTACAAAACAGTCACAGATGTAGAATTTAAAAGAGCAAACATGATGGAATCAGCACATACAGCGATATATAAGTAGGGAAAGGAGTCAATAGAGTTAATATATCCTAAGTTCCCGGGGAAGTAGACAGAGTTACTGATTTGAGTTTATAAAAGGCAGTACATACGCATTTAGTAATATTTAGGATATCCACTAAAAGAAAACTTTCACACTGCGAGAGAAAAAAAGTGTAGCCATAAAACATAATCCAAAGAAAGCAAGAAAGGAAAATAAATGGATCACGTAGGGTAAGTAGCATAAAATAAGAGCAAATTAGACTGAAATGCCAGTGAATAAGTACAAATGGACTAAATACTCCAATTAAAAAACTGTTAGGATAAAAAAACCCAATTATACAGTGTTGACAAGAGTTACATATTAAAATATACAGAAAGATTAAAGGTAAAAGGATAGAAAAAGATACACCATTCAATTTCTAGGTAAGAGAAAGCTAATAAGATAGCCTTAATGTCAGATAAGATAGACGTTAAGCAAAAAGCATTATTGAAGGTAAAAGTTCAACTTGCCAGGAAGTTATAACAGTTGCAAATCTGTAATCATCTAATAACACAGTTTCAGATTAAATGAAACAAAGTTAATAGAAGTTCACAGATGTGCTATCATATTAGATTTCTGGGTACTTAAGTAATTAAAAGAACCAGTAGAAAAAGAGAAGTTATCAAAAATTTAAACATTGTCATTTAATAAACTTAATCTAACTTCACCCAACTGCAGAATATACGTTCTTTTCAAGCAACTATGGAATATGCATAAAAACTGACATATGCTGAGCCATAGAGCAAGTCTCAATAATTAGTAAAGAGCTAAAATCATACAGAACATGCTCTCTAAATTTATAATTTAGAAATAAATAACACAATGACGACAGGACATCTAGACTCAAGGAGCTGGGTGTTCAGGTCTGAGCCTTAGATAAAAATCTAAAGCATATAGCTTATTAATGGCAAAACGTGGAATTAAACCTAAGTCTCTTTCACATTCATTTAGTGGGATGACAACATATACAGGCTTTTCTGTCCGTAATATTTCTTTCTGCACTGAAAATTGCATATATGCAATACAGAAAGTAATGCTAAAAAGGGCTATAACTGGATTACTGAATAAGCAGAGAATTCAAACATCTCTCCCACTTAGAGGTAATTTGTGTTGTAACACTTTATCATTGTAAGCTGTAATTTCACAGCCTTTTAAAATATGCATATTTTTAAAAATAAGATATGCTAGGGAGGCTTATCCAAGATTTAATTTGGATAACCCAGGGTCAAGTTCTTACATAGGCCTCAAGAGCTATTAAAAAAATAGATGCAGAATCTGGAGTCTTGTGAAATATTCCAGACAGCCCTTCTGACTTATAGTAGGCGAAATTTCACTCAGACTTTAATCAAATGAAGCACTCATTTCCTCTGACATTAGATGCAGTCTGAATTTTCTGCTTATTATGCAGATACTTTATATAGTTATGAAGCCTATCTTTGAAGAATTAATTTTCCTCACATTTAAATATATTTCCTTGTTAGATAAACCACATAACCTGCTACTTGGTTCTTTGTGTCATGAAATTCTTACTGTGTGCCTGGTTTCCTTTTTATTCTTTTTAGGGCTGCATCTGAGGCATGTGGAAGTTCCCAGGCTAGGGGTCAAATTAGCAATCCCACTCATGGGCATATGTCCAAACAAAACTTTCCTTAAAAAATACTCATGCACCTGCGTGTTCATTGCAGTTCTATTCACAATAGCCAAGACATGGAAACAACCCAAAGGTCCATCAACAGATGAATGCATTAGGAAGATGTGGTATACATACACAATGGAATACTACTCAGCCATAAAAAAGAACAAAATAATGCCATTTGCAGTAACATGGATGGAACTAGAGACCCTCATACTGAGTGAAGTTAGAAAGAGAAAGACAAATACTTACAACTGGAATCTAATATAAGGCACAAAGGAACCTTTCCACAGAAAAGAAAATCATGGACTTGGAGAATAGACTTGTGCTTGCCAAGGGGGAGGGGGAGGGAGTGGGGTGTTTGGGGAGCTTGGGGTTAAGAGATACAAACTATTGCCTTTGGAATAGATTAGCAATGAGCTCCTGCTGTGTAGCTCTGGGAACTATGTCTAGTCACTTATGATGGAGCCTGATAATGTGAGAAAATAGAATGTATACATGTATGTGTAACTGGGTCACCATGCTGTACAGTAGAAAGAAAAACTGTATTGTGGGAATAACTATTAAAAGATAATAAAATAATTTATTCATCCTTTTAATTTACGTAGTTTTTGCACACAATTCTCAATTCTTTAAGAGATGACAATAGATTTGGGTTTTCTACTGTCACATGAGAACATTAAGCCCCAGCAACAAGTCATTGTGAGGAAATAAAGTGCTGCATTAAACCCAACAATGACAACAATAAACTTTTTCCCCAAATTTACTGGGATGGACAACTTGAAGGATACGCCAGCCCTAGATGGTCTTGACAAGTGATGACAAGCACAAAATCTGAATAGAAAGTAAATCCCCAATGAGACCCTAAAAGAAGGTATTTTTTTTTTCTTTCTTTCTCAGGGCCGCACTTATGGCATGTGGAAGTTCCCAGGCTAGGGGTTAAGGGCTGAATCAGATCTACAGCTGCTGGCCACAGCCATAGCCACAACCACGCCAGATCCAAGTCACATCTGCCATCTACACTACAGCTCATGGCAACGCCAGATCCTGAACCCACTGGGCGAGGCCAGGCATCCTCATGGATCCTAGGTGGATTTGTTTCTGCTGCACCACAATGGGAACTCCCAGTAGGATCATTCTTATTTCTAAAGATATCTATACTTGAGGGAAAGGGAGAGGGGAGGAAGCTATTGGAAGGCAGTTTCCTTCAAAATAGTCTAATGAAACTATCATTCAAAGAAACCCTCAGGCTTGGTAAAGAAAATTCAGAATACCTACATATCCAGACCCACCTGGGAGAGGCAATATTGCACCACAGTTAGAGAACAGGCTTTGCATTTGGACCAAAGAATCGAGTCCTTATTCTTCCCATCACTAGCTCTGTGGTGATGTCAAGTTACTTACAATCTTTACATCTTAGTTTTTTTATTGGTAAAAATTCTGCTTACCATATAGTATTGAGGATTAAATGGGAGAAGGCATAGAAAGCCCTTGATAAAATGCCTTCTTAGAGGTGGGTTTATTTACCAGAATTTTTATTAGCAAGAAGTAAAATATTAGCAAAGTAAAATATTCTTATAACAAAAATTCAAAGAATACATAGATATGATTAAAAAAAAAAACAACCCTCGCTTCCCTCCTACTCTAACTACAGAACCAAGTGGTAACCACTGATAACAATTTGGTTTGTATTTAACCTTCTAAATATTTCACTTCTCATTTTTAAAGTTTGAGATGCCTATGTCAGAAAATGTTTCTTATTCAACTTATTTTTTCTTTTCATACGGAACATTAAAGGTCTTTTTTCCCTACTCTCTGGTTAAATTCACATTTAGTGTTCCCACAGAGATCTGGAGGTAGATGTTGTAGCAAAGCATGTGATCATTAATGTGGTCCATAGTTGCTTAGTATTGGGGTGTGCTCTCTCAACCTGAACTTTAACAATTAGCATACTTGTACCTACAGTGTCCTTTGGCTGAATAGAACACCCCCCTGGCATCCCAGAGTGCAGTGCATGACAGCACCACTCTGTATAGCTACTAGTGTCTGATAAATATGACTGCAGGTGTGAATGGCAGTATGATTAAGAATGCTTAACTGGAGTTCCCATCGTGGCACAGCAGAAACGAATCTGACGAGGAACATGAGGTTGCAGGTTTGATCCCTGGCCTGGCGCAGTGGGTTAAGGATCTGGCATTGCCGTGAGCTGTGGTGTAGGTTGCAGACATGCCTCAGTGCTGGCATGGCTATTGCTGTGGCTGTGGTGTAAGCCAGCAGTTGTAGCTCCACTTTGAGTCCTAGCCTGGGAATCTCCATATGCTGCAGGTGCAGCCCTAAAAAAAAAAAAAAAAGCTTAACTGCATGTAACAGATGATCTGACAGTAGTTTAAATATATAGGGTTTTACTTCACTTAAGTGACAAGAAGTCTGCAGACACAAGAGCTCCGTGGTAGCACTAGGTTCCGGGTTTGTTTGTTTGTTTTTTGCTTAGTCATCCATAATGTAATGGCTTGCTGAGTCTCAAGCATCTAACAAAGTATTCAAGGCAGGGAAAAAGGAGGGAGAGTAGTGCCAGAGACATCTCACTCCATTGTATATGGAAAACAAAGGTTTAATCAGAAGTCACCTGGGAGACCTATGCTTGCATATCATGCTTGGGAAACCGGAGCGGGGCCACATAACCACTCCTACCTGCAAAAGAGCTGCAAAACAAGTTGTGTATTTGGTTTCCCAATCTCTACAGGGGGAAAAAGCAATGGAAAGTAGTGTAACCAAGCCATAGGCTCTACACAAGAGGGCAAGTGGGAGGTTGAAGGGGTAGGTTATGACTTTTCTGCTTTGTTTTTCTTGCCTGGTCCCCCGCAGTTCATACATAGCTATTGCGCAGGGTGCCATGGCCCTTGAGGCAGGATTGAGGCAGTTCTGGCATTTGCCGTCTCTTTAGACCCAAGATCTCTGTTTCTCTGCTTTATCACCTCAGCCTTGAGTTCAGCTAAAAATGACTCTAAGTTTCTACCCTCAAGGTTTATTTTGGGGACACTTCCTTCCCCGCCCTTTCCTGCTCTTGAGCATTGTTCAGGGAACTTCTGGCTCCCTGGGAAGGTCTCTTAAAGTCCAGGGATCCTGAAGTTCACCCCTTCTTGAATTTTGGGTACCAAAGGAGAGTGGATTTTATACACCCTTTTCTATAGCCAGAGTATCTTGGCTTACATTTGCTTAGTAAGTAAGAAGGAGTCAAATGACTCTGAAGAATAAGGAATATAATCCAAGGTGACTCCCTGGATTGCCTTCTTGCTTACCAGAGAAGTGGAGTTCACCTTCTCCCATCGAAAAAATAAGCTGGCTGCACAAATAATTAGAAAATAGGCAGTAACGGCAACACTTGCAAGTGGCATAGTTGATTCTCTGAGCTTTCATGCCACATATCTTTAGCTCACATCATTCATTCATTTAACTGCCAAACATCTAAGTGCCAGACCCTGAGCCACGTGGATGTAAAGTCAGGTCAGGTATTGTCCTTTACCTGAAGGACCTTAGCATCCTCTGTGTGGGAGAGATGTGGAAATCACTTTTGCCTGTTGTCTTACAAGTGCTAGGGCAGAGGGGTGCCTAGGATGATAGGGAATCCCAGGGGAAGGGCAGCTAAAATCAGGCTAAGGCCCAGAAAACTTACTAGGGGAAAGGATACTTGAGCTGAATTTTGAAGTTGAAGTAGAAGTTGCTATGGGTATTTCCAGGAAGAGGAAAGACAGGGTGCCTATGGTATTGTTTCTACACGCACAGGTTATTTCTGCATAAACCAGCTCATTATAAAACTGCTGCATGAAACAAGAGAAAGAGTTCCATGTACAGAGAAGGGTGTTTGGGGAAATGAAGTCTAGAGGACCAGGGGCCAGGTGCTGCAAAGTGTTGTTGGACTAATTAGCTGGAACTTTGGATCATAGGTTATACATTTTGGTTACAAGCTTATTAGGTGATTCTTTTTTTTTCCAAGAGTGAGAAAGTAAACTTTAAATGTTAAGGGAAAGTTAAACATCTATGACGAATTGAGTGCAAAGCTTATGGTCTTCCAAAAATGATAATTACAATTAGTTTAGAGCAATAATCCCCTTCTGGCAGCTTGTTTGCTTGCGTTAGCTTAAGTAGATTAAACCCTCTGGGGACTTCAAAGTTGCAGGTGAATGTTTTATCCTGGAAATCATAATGGATTAGAAACTCTCTAGGGCTGAAGTCATTTCCTGCATATTTTTCCCAGGCTATTAGAGGACAATTTATTCCCCTGAAATATAAAATACACAAAATGGGGACTGAGTTAGTAAACCTTCTATGGCATCTCAATTATGACAGTTCCAGGAAATGACTTAGGTGTGGGAGAACAGAGACCAATATTTGCACATCCATTTTCTTTCTTTATTTTGGCTTCAGAGGGTTCCAGTGTTTCTCTAGTTTCCTAGAAGACCAGGACTTTGAGAAGCAGATTCCCGCAGTGAAGTCAATAGTAATTCATTTCAGAAAGTGTGAATTTTATTTTTAAATATAATTTTCAAGTTCAATAAAATCACTTTGTAGGTTTTAAAACCGCTGTATGCATTTTTAAAGTGGCGTTCTGGTCTACCCTAAGACTTTATATTGTGAGAATTTCAGAAGATCGTCAGTATTGATGTTTGTTTCTAATCCTCTGTGTGTGATGGGTGCTGCAGAAATAACTGGCAGTGAACTTATTCTACTCTAAACCCCACAGAAATACTGAACCATAAGACTTTGTATTATATTCAGTTTTCCAATTTATAATGCTCTTTCCATACACGGCCTTATTTAACTTTCATGATATCACTATAAAATAGACTTGGCATTTTACATGCTAGGAGAGTAATTCAGAGGTTCTGTCGAGTAGATCTCAAGCCTTCATTTGCATCACCTACAAGAGCCTTTCATAAAATGGCTTAAAGTATTTTATTCCCCCACTCAACCTCCAAGACTCTGCTTTAACAGTTAAAATGCTGCCCAGATGATGCTGATCGTGAACCCAGTTGGGAACCCCTGTTTAAGGGGACTTTTCTAGAGCTCTTAAGGAACAGAATCAGAACTTAAGCTAGAGATACTGACTGTAAGTCAACAACACTTCCCGTAGATCACAAGTCAGGTAGAAGCAATAGCTGAATGGTAGGGTTGTGGGGATGGATGCAGGTGGATGCGGACTGATGGTAAAAAGATAAATCCTAGAGCAACTTTCCTTCAAAAAAGAATTTTCAAAAGTGAAGATGGAGTAACAGCTGATGGTCAGAAATATTCAGATTGGTAGCATTTTGTAGGATGATGGGGAAAGAGGACAGGCCACATGCTGTTAGTATGGATGTGATATTTGTTTCTATGCATGACAAATAGGAAATGTGGGTAGGCGAGACAGAGGAAATAGTGGGATGGTTGCTGAATATGTGGGAGAAGGAATTTGAACTTGTGGATTAAAGTTTTCTGTCAAACTCTATAATAAACGGCAGCACAGGGAAGAACCCATCAGAAGGAATACAGACCTAGGTAATGCAACCTACAGTCCAGTCTGTGATGTGGATGGGATGGAACATTGCTCTCCCATGTTTTTGTTGCCCAAGAAAACCACGGAGTTATGATCATAAATTTCTTCTTGGACATTTGACCCTGGGACTTTCCAAATTCTTATTATTCAGAAGTCAATACAAAATTTCAGCCTTAGACAGGATTTAAAAATAGATGTGGTAAAGAATAAAATTTAGACAATTTCTTTGGGTTGCCACTTATTACCTGTTGGTTGAGAATTTTTGTTTTAGACAATGCAATCTTCCTTTCTTTATTCCTTCCTTCCATTTTTTTTTATTGTTGTTGTCTTTTTAGGTTTGTACCTGCAGCATATGGAGGTTCCCAGGCTAGGTCGAATCAGAGCTATAGCGGCCAGCCTACACCACAGTCACAGCAATGCAGAATCCAAGCTTCAGTGCCAGATCCTTAACCCACTGAGCGAGGCCAGGCATCAAACCGGGATCAAACCAGTGTCTTCAGAGATACTGGTCAGGTTTGCTGCCATTGAGCCATGACAAGGAGCTCTGACAATACAATCTTAGGTGGTCTACTACAAACACTTGCTTCATTTAAGGGATGTAGCTCTTAGAATCTGTTACATGCTATAGTGTATTTTGTAAAATGTATTTTTTCAAGGCTACATAAGCCTTCTGGAAGTTTATTTTGGAATTTTTAATCATGGATAATTTATGCAATGCTTTGTTGTTTTCCTCGCCAGGAAAACTGCCTTTTATAGACATTGTCACAAATTCATCCCATTAGTTCACAGTTGTCCAGATTTCCTCAGAAGCTATGTCTCCTTTCCATTCTTTTCCAAAGGACTTTTCAAGGGCTAAGACTCAATATTGACCTTTCATACCTATTTCTTACATAAATCTGATTTTGTTTTCAGTAAAACACTGAACACAACTAGTACCTAAAATTTCTTTGGTCTGAGTGTTCTTATATACCCTGAATCACTTCCACAGTCCATGCAAGGAATTTCTGATTGATCTCTGCTCTTTGCTTCAAACACTTTCTTATCATAATTAGTTTTTTGAAGAGCAAGTAATCTTGTATTTTATGAACATGAACCCAAGAATTCACAATGGTCATTTTCTTATAGGAACACATGACATGATATGCCCTTCTAAAGGTAAATGGTAAAACTATAAGCTCTATGATTATCCTCTCCCAAGCCTCCAAATCACCTTAGATGCAATTATTATAAACAAATGAGATAAAGTAATATTGAAAACAAAATTTTAAAACATATTCGGGAGCGGCCCAAGAAATGGCAAAAAGACAAAAAAATAAATAAAAAACAAAACATATTCATTCACAATGGAACACATAAACAAAAAAACACATATCATAAAATAATTTTTGTTTTTCAGGTTTTACTCTTCCTTCTCTAATTATTTATTTTAAAAAATTTTACAGCCACACTCTAGGCACATGGAAGTTACTGGGCCAGGGATTGAATCTGAGCTGCAGCTGTGGCAAAGCCAGATCCTTTAACCCACTGTGCTTGGCTGGGGATTGAACTCGTGCCTCCACAGCAACCTGAATGGCTGCAGTCAGGTTCTTAACCCACTGCGCCACAGCAGGAACTCCATTTTTCTCTGACAGGCAGGCATTGGAAAAAAGAATTTAAGTTCGGTATTGGTGGGAAAGAATTTTGGAGTTATTTCTAGTAATTCCCTTGCTCCCTTAACAGACTGGTATCAGAATCTTTAAAAATATGTAGCTGACTTTATTTTGTTAACACTTGCTCTAATCTTAACTTCATAAAATGGAGGTTTTCCATCCCCACTAATACGGCTGGAAATTTGAGAGTTCAGGCTCCATGCATGATTCCCCCTGAGAGTGGTCTTTAGCTTTTTGCCTCTTAGAGAAAATAATGATTTTTATGGTTTTGAAGTGTCTTTTTAAAATATGGATTTCTTTTACTTTGATGATATATTTCAACTCACACTTTATATTTTTTGAATGAATAATTCTGTGGATAGATGCCCTTTCACACAAACACATGAGAGGCAGTTAATTTGATGAACCTTCCAGTAAAATAAACAATTTTGGGACATTCCTGTTGTGGTTCAGCAGTAACGAGCCCAACTAATATCCATGAGGATGTGGGTTTGATCCCTGGCCTCGCTCAGTGGGTTAAGGATCCTGTGTTGTGAGCTGTGGTGTAGGTCGAAGACGTAGCTTGGATCCCGCATTGCTGTGGCTGTGGTGGAGGCCGGCAGCTGCAGCTCTGATTTGACCCCTAGACTGGAAACTTCCATATGCCACAGGTGCAGCCCTAAAACAAACAAAACAAAAAAACAGCAAAGAAAGAAAGGATTTTGTAACTTTAAAAAAAATTAAGAATTACTTTTGAAAATAAACTCATAAATTCTGGTATATTCATGTTATTTTAGCTATACATAGGTTAGCTATGTGTGTCTGTGTGTATATGTGTATATATGTATGTCTCTGTGTGTGTGTGTGTGTGTGTGTGTTTCTGGTACAAACTGATTTTAACAAGTATTTTAAGAGCAAAAAATACCCTTGATTAACTCATTATTTTATCCTTCGTGTGTAAAATTTAGCACACTGAGTGGTTTGTTCTGTTTCTGTATTTTAACTTGTTTTGCTTATATTTTCTGCTCTCTAATGGTTACCAAAATGAATCTTTATAAGTATTTGTGACATCAGGCATGTTGTCTCTTCTTTGATTTAATGGTCTAAAATTCATTGATCCTGAATCTGGAGAAATTCCAGAACATTTAAGAGTGCTGAAGGAAAGGTATTGAAAAGTAATTTGAACCCAGGACCACATTCTACACATGCATGTACATATTATGGTGTAAACCGACTGCTGATCTGTGGCTGTGGTAGCCGTGTGTACTTGCTTCACTGGACCTCCTTTCAATAAATAGTGTATATCTATAGGGGCTCTTTATGTGGGGTCCCTGAAACACGTAGGGAACATGGAGAGTACATGTGCATACAGACATTTTTCTGAGGGTTAGATTGAGAGCTTCCTTTCGACTGCCAAAGGGTTTTATAACCTTAAAAAAGCAAAAGACTAACGAACTAAAAACTTACAAGATAACTATGTACTGTGAACTATATATTTCAGATTTTCTAAACATCACTTATGTATTAGGGTTCTCCAGAGAAACAGAACCAACAGCATCTATCTACCAGTTTATCTATCTGTCTGTCCATCCATCCATCCATCTATCCAGAGTAGACCTGTTACAGGAATTGGCCTCGGCAGCTATGGAGGCCAAGAATTCCCCTGATCTGTCGTCTGTTGGCTGGAGAATCAGAACAGCTGTCTAAGTCCAGAGGTCTGAGAAAGGGAGCTGCTCATGGTTTAAGCCCCAACTTGAGTCCTAAAACCTGAGAACCAGGAACGCCAATGTGAGGACAGGAGAAGATGAAGTCCCCACTCGAGCAGAGTGTGGGCCCTCCCTCCACCTCTTTGGTCTCTTCAGGCCCTCAATGCACTGGATGAGGCCCACCCATATTAGGGAGGGCCATCTGCTTTACTCAGTTCAACTGCTCATCTCTTCTGGAAACACTCCTACAGACACACCCAGAAGAAATATTTTATCTGGGCATCCCTTAGCCCCAGCAAGCTGGCACATAAAATTAACCACCACAACTTAATAGCCTGAAACCTAAATTCGTCATGACTTTCTCACCTGCCTCCTAAGACTCAGATATCAGCCAAAAAACTAAAGAAACTTTACTGGTATAAATGGCACAGGCATATAATTAGAGTAGAGAAAGTATAATTTCATTTTAAGAGTGATATGTTTCTGAAGACTTGGCAGAATTCAACACTTGTATATTTCATGTCTAATTGCTCTCATAGGACTGACAAAGCCTGTTTACTAGTGAAAGTGGCCAAGACATATGCCAGTAACATCAACACAGCTGGTAATTCATTCATTCCTCCTCCAACCTAAAATATAATTCTTCAATATGAAAAAATAGAATTTGGAGTTCCCACCGTGGCTCAGTGGAAATGAACCTGACTATAATGTCCATGAAGGTGCGGGTTTGATCCCTGGCCTTGCTCAGTGGGTTAAGGATCCGGCATTGCCATGAGCTGTGGTGTAGGTCTCAGAAGCTTGGATCTGGCGTTACTATGGCTGTGGCATAGACCAGCAGCTGCAGCTCCAATTCTACCCCTAGCCTGGGAACTTCCATATGCTGTAGGTGGAGCCCCAAAAAGTGAAAAAAACAAAAAAACAAAAAAACAAAACAAAAAACAAAAGGCAAAAAATATATTTAATCCAGGCTTTCATAAAGTTCATGTGTGTGTAAGTGTTTAATTTTCATTTTGATTCAGTGTTCTATGCATTATTTTAATTAACATTTGAAGATGGTAAGGTGTGGAAAATTAAGCCATTCATTCCAATTCTTGAATTTCACCATTTCCAATCCCTAACTGGAAAGGAAGAGGGTATAAATTACCTTTGGTTTGTCTACTACACATCAGTCACAATATTACTATTTTTTTTTTTAAATTTTTTTGTCTTTTTCGAGGGCCACACCGGCGGCATATGGCAGTTCCCAGGCTAGGGGTCTAATAGGAGCTATAGCTGCTGGCCTACACCACAGCCACAGCAATGGCAGATCAAAGCCATGTCTGCAACCTACACCACAGCTCATGGCAACACCGGATCCTTAACCCACTGAGCAAGGCCAGGGATTGAACCTGCCACGTCATGGTTCCTAGTTGGATTTGATAACCACTGAACCATGACGGGAACTCCACAATAGTGTAAGTAAAACAGGCTTTATAATAAAAATTAAATGTAGGAAATCAGTGACTCTCTTGACGGTCTCAAATAAAGGGGTCTTACTTTAAATACGCATAGAAAAAAAGTAAGGAAAAGAGATGTCTAGGGCCTCATGGGGACCAAGTAACAGCAAGGGAAACTGAAGTGCTGTAAAGACAGCCACAAACACGTGTAAGGTCTCTATGGCAATCATAGATCATGTTGAGAAATAGAAGATTTCTATTCCTCAAGGTCCACTTCTAGCATTAGGGACCCATTTTGTCACCCCCTCAGCAGCAGAAGTTCAAGGAGCCCTAATACAGTGATCTGACATTATTACCCCTCAGCTAATGGCATGGTCTCCTCCAGAAAGGCATCCTTACTCGAAGAGGTGCCCCTTCTCTGTGTTCCCACGGTGTCTCATGTCTTGCTGTTGCAATGTTTCTCACACTGTATTAGATTTCTCTTTTCCTTGTCAGACACCTCTACTAGATTGTGAAAGCATGTTCTGTGCCTTGGTCAATTCTGTATTCCTATCTCCTGGCTTGTCTGTGTGATTTCCAGTCTTTGCTCCCCTTACCAGCTGCTTTAATTGCCTTTCTTTTTAGGACTCAATAATTTCTCAAAGGGAGAATTCTTTATTTTTTAATTTATTTTTATTTATTTACTTAAAATAGTTATTCATATTTTTTGATTTCTTACTATTTCCTTTTTAAAAATGATTATTTTTTCCATTATAGTTGGTTTACAGTGTTCTGTCAATCTTCTGTTGTGCAGCAAAGTGACCCAGTCACACATACATATATATATTCTTTTTCTCACATTATACTCCATCGTGCTCCATCACAAGTGACTAGATATGGTTCTCAAAGGGAGAAATTTGTCAGTTAGTCACCATCCTCTCTGTGGGGTAGAGCTTCGGTGTCATATTACCTCCTAGGTGGTAGATGTAGAAATGGCCGCCCTGATCCAACAGCTATGGCCACACTCATGAGGGTGGTATCAGCATAATAATTCAAGTAGTCCAGCTTGGCAGTGGGTTTTGGGGTGGGGGTTATTTTGAGATTTGAACTGTGCAGTGCAAGAGATCAGTTTTTTTTTTTTTTTGATCCCAAAACTTGCTGAGTGATTAAACACATGAACAACCTATACTGGTTATCATTCAGCCATTCCCTTTTGAACTATTTTCTTTTAGATTGAAGAAAAAAGTATTCCTTTAGGGGAACAAGCAAATGATAGCTTTCAACAGGCAAAATTTCATTTCCTTCATTAACATTCCTGGTAACAAGAACCAGTTGCTGAGAAATAGGTCACAGTTACACACAAAACTCCAGTCTGCTGGTATAACACCCTCAAATATAAATAGATCTTTAATGAAAAGTTTTCAGTGTCTGGCAGAGTGTTGGTGACTAATTTCTACTCTAATTTGTTTTTGAGAGAAACCAGATTCATCAGAATTAGGCCTGCTTTTCCCCACCTTCCCTGATACAGACCTTGATGGACCTCAAGTTAACATTATTCGTTTTTTGACTACAGTGACATTTCAAGAATGTTTGTTTTTCATCTCTGGTCACCCAGCTCTTTAGAACCTTTTTTCTTACTGCAGTATCTAGGAAGAGCAACACAATCTGTTTTAGCTACCGTGATGGTTAATGTACTTGTCAAATTGGCTAGGTTATGGTACCCAGTTGTTTGGTCAAACACCAAACTAGATCTTACTGTGAGGGTATTTTTGAGATGTGATTCACAGTTAAATCAGTAGACATTAACTAAAGCAGACTGTCCTCCCTCATGTGGGTGCGCTTCATACAATCAGCTGAAGGCCTTACGAGCAAGGACTGAAATTCTTTTTTTTTTTTTTTTTCGGTCTTTTTGCCATTTCTAGGGCCACTCCTGTGGCATATGGAGGTTCCCAGGCTAGGGGTCAAATGGGGAGCTATAGCTGCCAGCCTACTCCAGAGCCACAGCAATGCAGGATTCGAGCCATGTCTGCAACCTGCACTACAGCACGGCAACACCAGATCCTTAACCCACTGAGCAAGGCCAGGGATCGAACCCGCAACCTCATGGTTCCTAGTCGGATTCGTTAACCACTGAGCCACGACGGGAACTCCAAGGACTGAAATTCTTGGAGGAAGAAGTCTTCCCTGCCAACTTCCTTCAGACTCCAGACTGTAAGATCTGGAATTTCTAGCCAGCTGGCCTGCTCTGCCAAGTTCAGAATTGCCAGCCCCCAGCAATCACCTGAGTCAACCCCTTAAACTAAATCTTTCTTCATCTCTTTCTCTCTCCCTGTCCATATTGTATATGATACACCTACGGACATAGACTAGGTAAATTAGGATACACGCACATACACATCCTAGTGGCTCTATTTCTCCGGAGAATTCTGGCTAATACAGCTAGGACCACCCTTCTCAATGAAGTGGGACTATTCACACCTACTGGGAATAAAGGAGATCAAAGACTCTAAATCGGTAGGCCCATGGACGCATCTTGGCGCTGAAAGGGGGCGATTTCTGTTCTCCCCTTTCTGAAACTTGTGTCCCTCTATCTGATACATGGAGAGCGTGTGGGTACAGCGTCAGGTGGCCGTCTGGCAGTAAAAGGATTCTTTTAATCCTATCTGTTCTTGATCCTGTAATCAATCTAGAGAATTTTAGTGCAAATCAAATAAACAACACACCTGGGTTTAAGAGGCAATTTTCTATTCCATTTGACTGTGACCACTTTCCATAGTATGGAGGCCTCTAAGGAGAGACCGTAGGTAATAAGTGTGGCAATGTCTGGCAGGTGTCACCTTTAACGTCCCCTCAGGTGAGTGAGGTACACCCCTATTAAAATTTAGGGCAATTTTTACTAATATACAATTAGAATATCTAGTTATTACTGCCTTGTTTTACATAGCACACGAGGACCAGTGTACTTAAAAATGAGGTGCTAATTCACAGACTATTTTCAATAGTCAGTGTTTAGGCTTTTCTATTTTTCCATTCCTTCTGTGTGTCCTCATGAATTATTATTCTTTTCCATCCATGGCTCCAAAGAGCATGGAATGTTTTAGCCCATTTTAGCCAGGAAAGAGCATTCCGTTTAACCTCCTCATTTTACTGATGCTGAGCTGTGCTGTGTCCAGTCACAGAACTGGTCTGAATGGAGGACCAGAACCAGACTCCTGCTCTTAGCACTGCATGGAGCAGCCCTTTATCATCTGTTTAAGAAGCCCCATTTCCTATTTTCAAATTCTCCTATTCCTAAAGCAGCAGCATTGCAAAACAAACTCAATTAGTCAGCTCCCTAAAGTGGGAGAGAGTAAATTTGAATGTAAAATCCAAGAGATGCATTGCAAAGGAGGGTACAGTTTATTATCGCCAATCATACATTCGCAGATACAAGTACTGAGGGTTTGCTATGTTGTGAGCACCACACTAACTGCTCCACATGTGCTCTCCCATTTGATCCTCGCAACCACCCTACGAGCAGGTCTATTATTATTCCCAGTTTACAGATTGGAAACTGAGGCTTAAGGCCAAGGAACACCCCCCAAATCTACACTGGTAAAACCACAATTCAAGCACAGGCAGTCTGTTTGAGCTCATACTCTTCACCGATACACAAATGGAGTAAAGCCAGATAGAAACAGTCCAGTTGCAATAGTGACCAAAACAAAACAATTGCTACCAAAGGTAAACAGTGAGGCAACAAGATGCCCATGGGCACCTCCTGCCTTGCCTGGTGTTTGTGAAAAGACAGACAGTGAAAAGGGCTGGTATCTTTCTGATTTCACTTTTGTACAAACAATTAAGACAAGAAGTGACATCAACTTAGGTTTGGAAGAACCACAGCGTTCATCTCGTCCAGATCAACACTGCATCCCTTCTTCGGGAATCCCTGGGAAGAGTGGGAAGGCTGTGTTGAAGCCCAGCCAGGGATGGAAGGTCTGTTCAGTCGTTCCTGGTCCTTTCTCATCTTGAGATGGAGCTCAACTTACCCGCCCCATTTCCCTCTTGGTTCTGACCCTGATCTCTCAAGTAGAGGGAGCAAGTCTGCAGCTTCTGCCCTGTGACGGCTGGAAGGACTCAAGACTATGCCTTCCATCAGCCTTTGTCCTCATCAGGCTATGCATCCCAGAATCCCTTTCAACTCAGTGTTTCCCAGCTCCCCCACCACTGTCTCACTTCTTCCAGAACACAGTCTAGTTTTTTCTCTGCCTCTCTCTCCATAATGTAACACAATGTCTCCTCAGCACTGAGTGACATGGGATATATTACTTCTTGAGTTCTGGGTATTAGACCCCTATTTATGCCCAATGCTAAGTTAGCCAAAGAGCAACCACACTTTTTCCACAACTAATTTTTTATTTATAAGTAACCATACACTCAGAGCTATTGAACAACTGCTTTGAAACCCAGATTTTCCTATCCTGAGGCTACAGGTCAAACTTAACTGTTGTATTTGTTTAAATGATTATTATTTTAAATATATCTGTAGAATATGCTAGCCTGTCAGAATCATTTTGAATCTCTTTTGTTTGTGTTAATCAATTACATGTAATTTTCTTTCATATTATTAATACAGAAAATGTTACACAGGACAGGGCTAAGGACAGAAACTGTTGGGTGGTATGCAGTTAAGTGTACTTTTTTTTAAACCAGTAATCAGTATTCTTTCAATGTATTATCCAATCAGCTGCACCTCTACCTAAGCAGTAATGTTAGCTTTCACTATTGTGTTCATAAAAATACCATAAGAAGCTTTATAAAATGTTTTATAATAATCAAGACAGTATATTGAAGATATTCCATTAATTTTTTCAAATTGTTTTAAAATATGTTTTTGGAGTTTCCGTGGTGGCTCAGTGGGTTAAGAGCTCAACTAGTATCCACGAGGATGTGGGTTCAATCCCTGAACTCACTCAGTAGGTTAAGGATCTGGCATTGCTGTGAGCTGTGGTGTAGGTCACAGACAAGGCTCAGATCTGGCATTGCTGTGACTGTGACATAAGCCTGCAGCTGCAGCTCTGATTTGACTCCTAGCTTGGGAACTTCAATGTGCTGCGGGTACAGCCCTAAACAACAAAAATTAAAAAAAATGTTTTCAATAATGAGGTCATCTGTAACCAATCAAATTTCCACTTTTAATGGCTATGATGAGTTCCTCATCCACACTGACTCCCAAGGATCATTGGCTTCTAAAATCTCTCAAGGGGAGTGAGCATTCTCACCCCTAGATTGGTCCTTGCATTAGCCAGGTGAAGTAGGAAGGGTTTGGCAAAGCCTATGAGAGTCAGAGAGATATAATAGCCAGGCCTATTTTTTCATGTTTTCTTAAAGTCACATGGTGAGTATATAAACCAGGATTTCATTTAGCTCTTTGCCTCCACAGTTATCCTTCACATTGAACTGAACATCCTCTTAATCTGAATCCCCTCTGTCTAATTCCTATGACAAATTCTAGCTCCTTCAGGGTCATGAGCAAATCTCAAAATAGGATAAACAGAGCTTCAGGCAAAAAATGTTGTGTTTTTATAAAGTATCACATTTTGTTTGAAAATGGAGGGTATTCTTTTTCATTGGTATAAGACAAAGTATTTTGGAAAGTAATGTAAAATTCACATTAAATTTATTTTTAATATTTTTTTCTTTTCTTGGCTACACCTGTCAATGTTCCCAGGCCAGGGGTCTATTCAGAGCTGCAGCTGCTGGCCTATGCTCAGCCATAGCAACACTGGATCCAAGCCACATCTGAAACCTTCACCATAGCTTGTGCCAGTGCTGGATCCTTAACCCATTGAGTGAGGCCAGGGATTGAAACTGCATCCTCATGAATGAGATGTCAGGTTCTTTTTTTTTTTTTTTGTCTTTTTGCTATTTCTTGGGCCACTCCCGCAGCATATGGAGGTTCCCAGGCTAGGGGTCGAATCGGAGCTATAGCCACCGGCCTACGCCAGAGCCACAGCAATGCGGGATCTGAGCCACGTCTGCAACCTACACCACAGCTCACGGCAACGCTGGATCGTTAACCCACTGAGCAAGGCCAGGGATTGAACCTGCAACCTCATGGTTCCTAGTGGGATTCGTTAACCACTGAGCCACAACGGGAACTCCCAGATGTCAGGTTCTTAACCCACTGAGTCACAACAATTACTCTGAAATTTGCATTAAATTTAAAGATAAAAATGGAGATTTCAAAGAGATCTTATGCAAGTTGTGACCTTCTCTGGACTACACTGTCAGCTTACCACTGATTTATATTTATTTTTCTTTGCCATTAGAAATATTTCAATAGAAAAACGAGATATCCTGCTTATTAGTCAGGACTTTACAAGTTGCAATTGACAGAAATCCCAACTCAAACTGGTACAAATCAAAATGGCTTATATAATTGAAATTTTAAGGTGGAGAATTTTAGGGTGGCTGGACTCAAGATCACAAACCCTGACATGCAGACCTGCTCTGATACCTCACTGTGCTTCTGCTTCCTTCTGAGTTCCAATTTTTCATGAAGGCTTTTTGCTGGTGGTGGTGAGATATATATTAAACATACATACTTTGCTCTCAGCAAGCCAGCAGGAAAGAGAATTCTTTTGACGGTGCCAGCAAACATCTCACAGGTCCTAAATGCATCATTCTCAGACAAGGCCACTTGCCCGGTCCTAAGGCTGGAATCAACCCCTCTGGAATAACATGGTCTGAAATGGATGCAGGCTAGCTCCCATAGGATGGTAGGGCAGTCAGGCTCTTATCAGAAGGGTGAATAGAATATAGGTAGGCAAAAAGCAGATGCCTATGCAAACCTCATTTATACTTGGATGCCCAACAGACATTTCCAATTTTCTAGGTCTGAAACATAACTCTTTATTTTTCCCTCTTCCAGTGTTTTAATTTAATGGCAAAACCATTAATTCAGTTGCTCAGGTCAAAAACTTTTGGATTAATCCATCATTTTTTTCGCCTTTCCTTAGCAAGTTTTCTTGGTTCTAATTTTAAAATATAACTTCTTTCAGACTACCTCTTACTACTTTCATCACTAGCAGCATTAAAAAATTTTTTCTCATTTGGATTACTGCAATTTCATTTCAACCAGCCTCTGAACTACTGCTCTTGGTGCTTTACTATCTTTTCTCTATATTATAATCAGGTATTTTGAGAAATAGAAATGAGCTATTTATATAACACTTGTCAAAACCATACAATGATGGATGAGAGACCAAACATAAAACCTAAACACAGTAGACTTTTAAAATAGGGGCAAAAATCTTTGTCACTATGGGTTGAACAGATTTCTCAAGACATAAAAAGCATGAACCATAAAGTAAAAGCTGATAAATTTGACTTCACCAAAATTAAAAGCTTTCTTTTTAAAAGACAGTGTTAAGAAAACTACAAGATAAGCCACAGACTCGAAAGCTGCAGACCTAAAGAATATATTTTCAAAATACGTATCAGATAAAGGTCATGAAAGAAATCAAAAATGACACCAACAGATGAAAAGATATATACCATGCTCTTGGATTGGAAGAATCAATATTGTCAAAATGACTGTACTACTCAAGGCAATCTACAGATTCAATGCAGTCCCTATCAAATTAGCAAAGACATTCTTCACAGAACTAGAACAGAGTATTTTAAAATTTGTATGGAAACACAGGAGACCAGGAATAGCCAAAGCAATATTGAAAAAGAAAAATGAAAATGGGAGAAAATAAGGCTTTCTGATTTTAGGCAATACTACAAAGCTACAGTCATCAAAGGAATACAGAACTGGCACAAAAACAGAAATATAGTCCAATGGAACAGGATAGAAAGCCTAGCTATAAACCCAAGTACCTATGGTCAACTAATCTATGACAAAGGAGGACAGAACATACAGTGGAAGAAAGATAGCCTCTTCAATAAATGGTGTTGGGAAAACTGGAAAGCTACATATAAAAGAATCAAAGTAGAACACTATCTAACACCATATACAAAAATAAACTCAAAATGGATTAAAGACCTAAATATAAGGCCAGACACTATAAGACTCCTGGAGGAAAACATAGGCAGTACGCTCTTTGACATAAATCACAGCAACATCTTGTTTGATCCACCTCCTAGAATAATGACAATAAAGACTCAAGTGAACCAATGGGACATAATCAAACTCAAAAGCTTTTGAACACCAAAGGAAACTACTAAAAAATGAAAAGACAACCCACGTAATGGGAGAAAATCTTTGCCAACGATGCAACAGACAAGGGCCTAATTTCCAAAATACATAAACAACTCATGCAACTCAACAAGACAAACAACCCAATTGAAAAATGGGCAGAAGACCTAAATAGACTTTCTCCAAAGAAGACATACAGCCAACAGGCATATGAAAAACATGCTCAATATCACTAATTATTAGAGAAATGCAAATCAAAACTACAAGGAGGTATCACCTCACACCAGTTAGAATGGCCATGATTAACAAGTCAACAAATAACAAATACTGGAGAGGGTGTGGAGAAAAAGATACCCTCCTACACTGTTGGTGGGAATGTAAATTGGTATAACCACTATGGAAAACAGTATGGAGGTACCTCAGGAAACTAAATATAGAGCTATTGTATGATCCAGCAATTCCACTGCTGGGCATATATCTGAACAAAACTTACATTAAAAAAGATACATGCAAACCTATGTTCACAGCAACACTATTCACAATAGCCAAGATCTGGAAACAACTCAAATGTTCATCAACAGATGAATGGACTTAAGAAGATGTGGTACATATATACAATGGAATACTACTCAGCCATAAAGGAGAACAAAATAATGCTATTTGCAGCAACAGGGATGAATCTAGAAACTCTCATAGTAAGTGAAGTAAGTCAGAAACAAAAAGACAAATACCAATATGATATCACTTATTTGTGGAATCTAAAATATGGGATAGATAGGCATTTGGGGGGTTTTTTGGATGCAAACAGTTATATTTGGAATGCATGGGCAATGAGATCCTATTGTACAGCACAGAGAAATCTGTGTGATTGATTGGGTCATTTCATTGTACAAAAGAACTTGCTCAAAACATGTTAAAGCTATGTATAATTGAATCACTTTGCTATATACCTGAAACTAACAACATTGTAAATGAAACCTATTTCAATGTGTGTCCATGTGTGTATGTATATATGCCATTTTAAGGGAAAGGGTCTAGGACTATATCTGATATTGTTTATCCCTCAAATTAAATATGTTTTTGAATAATTACCTCCTTATATTAGGTCATGTGATCATAAATAAGATCCCTCTCTCTCTTGCTTGTAGCAGCATCTATTTAAAAGGAAGTCATCTTAGAAAAAGAAAAAAGTCTTCTTATTCCATAAAGTGCCACCTCAAACCCACAAACTTCTGGCAAAAATCACGGTGGGATTTGTCCCAATGATGTCAGTAAGTTTATGATAAATTCTTTTACAACAAATAATCGTTTGCAAATAATCCTTTCCAACAAAAGCTTTTCTCCATCTCCATATATAAACAATTACTCATATAACATTCAAAAGACTAAAATAATCATAACAATAGCTCATGTTTAATGAGCACTTATTTGTGCCACGCTTCATGCCAAATACCCCACAGAGATGATCTTATTTTATCCTCCCATGACCCTAGGAGGCATAAGTATGTCTTCTTACAGAGGAGGGACTAAAGTTCCAAAGTTGTGTTGCTTGACCAAAGTTGTACAGCCTGGGAAAATTCAGAGCCAGAATTTGACACCACATTTGTCTCTGGAAGACACAAGTGTAGTCAATAAGTCATGCCTCACTATCTGTGAGGGACTGGTTCCAGGACCCCCACAGATACTAAAATCCTTGGATGCTGAAGTCTGTTATATAAAATGGCAGTAGTACAGTTGGGCCCTGCAGCAGACTGTAAGGTCTTATAAAATTTCTGGTCCTGATGTTGACTATTTGCCTATTTTGCCTTGTTTTCCCAAACAGATTGTAATCTATAAAAAATCAGGTATTGTGATTCATTCATCTTGCTATTTTCAAAAGCACTTTGCATGCTGTAGCTTCAAAATAAAAATTTAGTTATTGACAATTAATCCCTCAAACTTACAGATCCCATAATTCTGTTCCCTTCAGGGGATTGGGCACATATTACCCTAATGAAGGGTGGAGGAAGAATGAAGGTGTTTCTTATTCTACAGGTATTTTGCAAAGGAGTAGGCTCCTCCCTGACTGTAATGATTTCAAAATAGCCTTACTTGAGGGTTAAATATATCAACATTATTTTATTTGCCTGCTACTACATTGTAGCTCCTCTCCAAATACTTGAGAAGAATTAGTCATTTATTATGCATGATTTAAGTCATTTACATCTTATTTTTATTCCTCATTGGAGATTTTCTATAAACCATAATGTCCTCTTTAGAACCTCCAATTCTGGAAAAAAAAAGATGCTGTGTGCTTCTTTGGTCTGTTCTAAATATACATTTCCCTTCTCTGAATCTGCACCATGTGTTTTTACCATAAGTGAAACACAAATGTCAAAAGAAGCTAATTGATGCAGAAGGTCATTAGGTTAAAAAAAATGAAGTTTATCATAACATGAACTTTTATTTTTAAATGGATAGTTGATTTAATGTATAGATAAACATAATCAATGGAATAAAAAGAAGAATATTATAAAATGTGATTTCAACTGGCTATGATCTTTTATTGGCTTAAATTCAAATTCACTACTTAGGTAGTTGTAGTGTTCTCAAATAATGGTATGGAAAGGATCAGTACCATTTGAAACATGATTAGGTACATATAGCATTTATTCAGCAAATATTTACTCAGCCCTTATTATGTGTCAGGCATAGTGCTCTGAGGGTGGTAACCATGACAGATACAGTTTCTTCCCTTTATGGAACTTATATTCTAGAAAAACCAAAAAAGAAAGAAAGAAAAAGAAACACTAAACAAGTTACCCAAAATGACAAATAACTGCAAGTTTTAATAAGCCCTAAAAGGAAACAAGTGGGGGCTTGGATAGAGAATCAGGTTGCAGGGCAGAGTAAAAATGCTTTAGATAGTGTGGTTAGTGTGGTTTGGTGTTGGCCTTTCTAAGGAGGAAAGAATTAAGTTGAAATTGAAGAATTAGTAATAGATTAAGTGTGTGTGTGTGCATACAGGCGCGCACGCATGTGCACCCCACCAACAGGAAGACACAGATAAAGACCATGAGGCAGGAAAGAGGGGTTGAGCGTCTGAGAGAAGCCCTTGTGGCTGGAAAAAGGTGAATGAATGAGGGACAACCATATCAGGCCAGGTGGGCAGGAGCTGGACTGAGCCAGTCTCAGAAGTCATTGCTGAGGAGCTGGGATCTTGTCTTAAGTGCTTCGGGAGGCACTGAAAGAGGTCAAGCAAGGGCATGACAAGATCTGATTTACTGTCCACGAAGGACACTCTTGCTGTGGTGAGGAAAACAGACATGGAGGATGGAGGCCAGAAGCAGAGTCAGAAGGGAAGCTCCTGTGGTTTGGGGGTGGAAAATTATGGAAGTTTGGATGAGGTTGGCTAGAACCAAGGCAGGCAAAAGTAGATGGATTCCTGGTGGGATGAACTGAAGGGTAATGGAAAGAGGGGAATGAAGCTTGGCTCTTCTTTTTGACATAAGCTGAGCATAAATGTATGTGAGAGTTGGGGAACTGGTTTTGCGATAGGTATTGATTCTGTTTTGAACATGTTAAGTTTGAAATGTTTGTAGGCAATCCAAAAAAAAAAAAGTCAAGTTGACAGATGACAAGCTTACTAATGCGCAACTTTGAGGAGGAGTCTCAGAAATGTCACTCCAGGAGTCATCAGGTTATAAATAGTACTTAAAACTCTGCAAATGGATGACATCACCTATGGGAAAGAACTCAAAAAAAAGAGAAAAAGTATCTAGGAGAAATCCCCAAGGAACACTACCATGCAGAGATTGGATGGGACTAAATGAACTCAGAGTTCCCACTGTGGCACTCGGAAATGAACTCGATTAGGATCCATGAGGATTTGGATTGGATCCCTGGCCTTGCTCAGCGTGTTAAGGATCTGGCCTTGCAGTGAGCTGTGGTGTAGGTTGAAGATGCAGCTCGGATCCCACATTGCTGTGGCTGTGGCTGGCAGCTGTAGCTCTGATTTGACCCACTAGCCTGGGAACTTCCATATGCCATGGGTAAGGCTCTAAAAAAGGCAAAATAGGCAAAAAAAAAAAAAAAAGGAACTCCTCTTGCAAATAGCCTGAGAAAAAAGTGGCCAGAGAGGTAGGAGAAAAAACAGGAAGCCCCCAAGAAAGAACAATAAGAATAAGTAATCAAAATTTTGACACTGTTGGTGGGAAGGTAAATTGGTACAACCACTATGGAAAACACTATGGAGGTACCTCAGGAAACTAAATATAGAACTACCATATGACCCAGCAATCCCACTCTGGGCATATATCCAGACAAAACCTTCCTTGAAAAAGATACATGCACCCACATGTTCACTGCAGCACTAATTCACAATAGCCAAGACATGGAGACAACCTAAATGTCCATCCACAGATGAATGAATTAAGATGATGTGGTATATATACACAATGGAATACTACTCAGCCATAAAAAGAACAAAATACTGCCATTTGCAACAACATAGATGGAATTAGAGACTCTCATCCTGAGTGAAGTCAGTCAGAAAGGGAAAGACAAATACCATATGATATCACTTATATCTGGAATCCAATATACAGCACAAATAAACCTTTCCACAAAAAAGAAGCTCATGGACTTGGAGAACAGATTTGTGGTTGCCAAGGGGAAGTGGAGGGAGTGGGGTAGACTGGGAATCTATGGTTGATAGATGCAAACTATTGCCTTTGGAATGGATAAACAATGAGATCTTGCTATATAGCACTGGGAACTATATCTAGTTACTTATGATGGAGCATGATGGAGAATAATGTGACAAAAATAATGTATATATGAATGTGTGACTGGGTCACTTTGCTGTACAACAGAAAATTGGCAGAACATTGTAAACAAACTAAAAAGGAAAAAATAAAAATCACTAAAAAATACTGAAAGTAAAAAGAAAGTTTTGGACAAGAAACCCCATAATTCTATGCCTCTATTTCCAGATCTCTAAAATAAATTTATACATTTTATTAAATAAAAAATTGAGACTAGCATATTTGTTTTCTACTGCTACTGAAAAAAAGTACCATAAACGTAGTAGTTTAAAGCAACAAAAATGTATCATCTTATGTTTCTGGAGGTCAGAAATCCAAAATCAAGATCGCTCTTTTACATAGGGTTAATATCAAGGTCAGCAGGCCTGGTTCCTTCTGCAGTACTAAGGGAAAAGTCTGTTTCTTTGCTTTTTCAGGCTTCCTGAGGCTGCCAGCATTCCCAACTCATAGCCCCCTCCCATCTTCAAAGCAACAATGGGACCCACCCTCTCTCCCAGCTGGGTAGCTTCAGACATCTCACTTCCTTCTCATTCTGCCTTCTGACCTCTCCTCAAGTAAATTTAAAGGTCTTTGTAATTACATTGGGCTCACCTGGGGGATCAGGTTGCTCTGCCTGGCTCACTGTCAGTTGATTAGAAACCTTAATTCTATTTGCAGCCTACTTCTCCTTTACCATGTAATGTAATCTATGCACAGATTCTGGGCATTAGGAAACAAGCACCTGTGGGGGTGCTTTATTCTACTTGCCACAGATAGTAGTAACACATGCCTCATCAGATAGTTAGGAGGTATAGAGAGGATGAGTCAATACACAGAATACATTGGCCTGGCATACAGCAAATATTCAATACACATTGGCTATTATTACTGTTACTCTATTTCATTTCTACCTCAGCCACTAGAGAGTGAGTTTCTCAGACAAGTATTCCCTTATATTCATCTTTATAGCAGAGATAATAAATTTTCATGAAATAGTCGTTGAGTGAACACCTCGCACAAAGAAAGCTCAAGAATGTTTAGAGAATAAATGAATGCAGACACGTATACCTCAGAGCTACAGAAGCACCAAACTAACCTTGTTTGACTTCACCTTTGTCAGAGCCTTGTGGGATGGACTGGCTTTCTTCCAAAACCAGTCTGTCTTCTTGACTTTTCCATTTAAGTTCACAGACCCACCATTTTACTCATGTGTAAAACCTCAAAGTTCTTTTATGGTGTATATTCAATTATTTTTACCTAGTTTACTTCCTCTCCCACCTTTGGTTCTTTTTGAAACTTTCTCCCTGTTATTCATGCAACGGATGTGACTTTAAAGCCCATTATGTGTCAGATATCGGGCTAGACACACCCAAATAAAATGGGTGTGACATAGTCTTAAAGGGTAGCCAAATTCTTGCTATTCCTTTTTTTATGAAAAATATTTTTATTTAAAAAATTTTTGTATTACAGTTGATTTACAATGTTCTGTCAATTCCTGCTGTAAAGTGACCCAGTTATATATATATACATACTTTTTCTCACATTATCCTCCATCAGGTTCCATCACAAGTGACTGGATATAGTTTCCTGTGCTATACAGCACGATCTCATTGCCTATCCACACCAAATGCTATAGTGTGCATCTTTCTCAGTCATGTCTCTTAAACTTCTTTCCTATATCTCTTCCTCCAGGTAGCAGCCTCACTACTTCTCCTGGCTTCTGTGGAGTCTTACCTCCCTGTCCTCTGTCACAGTCCTTTACTCAAGCACAGTAGGGCAGCAATCCAAATATGCCTGCTATTTGCCTTCACGCTTTTTTTTTTTTGCTTTTTATGGCTGTGCCCACGGCACATGGAGGTTCCCAGGCTAGGAGTAAAACTGGAGCTACAGCTGCCGGCCACAGCCACAGCAATACAGGATCTCCTGAGCCGAATCTGCAACCTACACCACAGCTCACAGCAATGCTGGATCCTTAACCCACCAAGTGAGGCCAGGGATCAAACCCGCAACCTCATGGTTTCTAGTTGGATTTGTTTCCGCTGCGCCATGACGGGAACTCCTGCCTTCACACTCTTGTTCGTGCTTGCCTCCTCCACCCAGAATGTCTTCACTCTCTCTGCCAGGTAAAATGATATAAACTCACTTGTTCAGCCCCATTGCCAATTCTACTCTTCTCAGAAGCCTTTTTGGCCCTGGCAAACATGTCTTCTCTCCCCCTCAACATTATGGTCCTCTTGATTTCCTGCAGATGCACCTGTGTCGTAAGCACGTTTGCACGTGCTCAGTTTCTCCCCACTAGACTCTCAGCTAGTTCAGGGGAGTGACTGCATTTTATTGTAGCCGCACAGACTCTAGCTTCCAAGCTCAAATCTTGGCTCTGCCACTTTCAAGCTCTGGGGCTTTAGGCACATTACTTAACCTCTCTATGCTTCAGTATCCTTATCCGCTAAATGGGGTTAATGATATTTCCCAGTCAATAGAGTCGTGATGGGGAGAAATTGAATAAAACATAGGAGTTAGGAGATGGTAAGCCCTCAACAGCATTTGTTGAACTTCTGCACAGCTGGGTGATCAAGAAGAATTTGATATTATCACTTACTTGTGGGAGGAAAAGAGATTTTAAGAGTTAAATGACACTCCCCATATCAGGAAAGAACTAGGTTTAGGGGTTACATCGCTTCAACACCATTTCCTAAATGCCTCTCACTTCTGAGTTAGAAGGAATATATTTATTTTATTTAAGAGTGCTTTGTTCTTAAACTGAAGGCTGGAGTCAGGCCACTTGATTTTACATACTCTGATTTTAACATATGGGAAATGAGTTGGGCAAACTTCTCAGCCTGTAAAAATTTTCACAGTCTGCATTATATCTAGCTACGCCTCAAGTCTCAGTTGTAAACTCCTTGACCCTGTACCCATGAGCTCCTCGAGAGCAGGGTAGTGATTCCTCTCCATTACATGAAATCCCATAGAATTTGAAGGACCTCAGTTGCTCCTGAAGGTCCATGGCATTATTTCCAGTTACCTTGCCTTCTTACTTTGATCTGGGTTTTGCTGGGGGGGTTGTGGACTGTAACTCTCCAAAGTGCCTGAGATGATACAAATACCCGCTCTAAGATTTAAGGGAAAAATAAAATTACTCCAGGGCTATAGCTGGCTGGAAATTGTCAGAATATACTTTGGGGCTTCAAGGTTTAAACAACCCTCATTCTTTTGAGGCTGACACAGAAATGTCAGTAGATTGAGAGGTTTTTTTATGCCTCAGGAAAACCACAAATTGCAAATGCAAATCCTGTGGTAGCATATCTTGTAAAAATAGGGCAGAAAAACTCTGACGGATTAAGGAGAAGTGAGATAGTTGCATACCCATTTGAACTTGGCCCTGGTCTGTTTTAAAACAGAAAAAAGATCATGTCATTCTCCGGCTCAAACACTGCCCGTGGCTATCTGCTGCCAACAAGATTCATCTAGACACTCTGGCTGAGTTCATGAGGCCTAGCCTATGAGGTCTGCACAACCTAGACTCAATTTACCTTTTTGGCTCTATGACTCACTTCCCCAGCTTTGCCAGCAGCTGCACCACTCTTTCCACGGTCCTCTAAACAAACACGCATCTGCTCTAGTCTTGCTGAGGCAGTGCTAAAATGTACATTTTTTTTTTTTCTAAAGGTCACACCTGTGGCATATGGAAGTTCCCGGGCCAGAGATTGAGTCTGAACTACAGCTGCGACCTCCACTGCAGCTGCAGCAACACCAGATTCTTTAACCCACTGTGCGCAAGCCCTAGGGGTGGAACCCACACTTCGGCAAGCAACCCGGCCTGCCGCAGTTGGATCAATTAACCCAATGCGCCACGGCAGGGATTTCCTAAAATGTAATTTTAAAGGGGGCACAGTAACATCTCACTTCTCGTCTCACAGGGTGATAATATTAATAATTACTATATATACAAAAAGCACTGCATACACATTAACTCATTTGAATCTTCACAACTAATCACCGTCACATTTTTATCTAAAGGAAACACAGGTGTTAAGAAAACTGCTCAGGGTTCTATCGTTAGGAAATGGTGGAACCAGGATTCTGACAGTCTGGCTTCTTAACCACTGCAACCTTCCAGAAAGACCTGGGGAGAGACTGTTTTGCTGCCATCTGGAATTTTAGAAACTTTTACAGCTTCTTCTGGCTTCTGCCGACTTGGCTGGTTCAAGTTGAGCCTTGCAAAGAAGAAAATGGACAAAATCTCCCTTAAAGCCTTCCCAGAGCCACTGAGTCCCTTATAATTTGATAACTGTCTGTTTTTTTCCCTCCAAAGGACCAAACAAAAACCAGGTTCTTGGCATCATCTCCCTTGCTTAGCAGTCTTATTGAATTACATGTTCATAAGAGAAATGTTTATGCCAGTCGTATAATTTAACTAAGCTTTCCATGAGAATGCTTGAAGTTAATGGCTAACAGCTGTGGGTAGCATAAAAACAGCTTGGCCATACCTGGAGTGCCTTCAGCGTTGGAGAGGCTGGCCAGCAGTGGTTCTCCATCTTGGCTGCCCATTAGAATCACAAGAGAAGCACAGCTTTTGAGAAATACCTGGTAACAGGGCTTCTCCCCAGACCAATTAAATTGTATTCTGGTGTCCTGCTAAGTGGGGGGTGGGGGCAGGCACTGGGAGTTTTGGAAAGCACCCCAGGGGGTACCTATTAATGTGCAGCTAGGCCTAGAATGACTGGGCTAGAGGAAAAAAAATGTTTTTAGTGATTTGCAATCTTTCACAGTAACCCCAATCTCTAATTCACTTAAAACTTGATCAATATGAACCTTTTTCAGCTGTGCAAAATGTATTTAAAAAAACGGCACGGCACAAATGGCAGTACTCTGAACACGTGCCTGAGTTAGTAAAACTAAAACATTTATTTTATTTTAATTTTATTTTTGTCTTTTTAGGGCCACACCTGCGGCATATGGAAGTTCCTAGGCTAGGGGTCTAATCAGAGCTGTAGCTGCCAGCCGACACCACAGCCACAGCAACACCAGATCCAAGCCACATCTGCAGCCCATGCTGTAGCCTGTGGCAATGCTATATCCCTAACCCACTGAGCGAGGCCAGGGATAGAACCTGCACGCATCCTCGTGGACACTATGTTGGGTTCTTAATCTGCTGAGCCACAATGGGAACTGCAATCTTTGTTTTAAGAAAGGAAAAATGAGCAAACTATTGCCTTTGGAATGCATAAGCAATGACATCCTTCTGTACAGCACTGGGAACTATGTCTGGTCACTTGTGATGGAGCATGATAACATGAGAAAAAGAATGTATACATGTATATGTGACTGGGTCACCTTGCTGTACAGCAGAAAAATTGACAGAACCCTATAAATCAGCTATAATGGAAACAATAAAAATCATTATAAAAATGCTTAAGTATGAAGCCATAAAAATGAAATTATTTGCTTTGAACTTCAGTGGATAAAAAGAAATCTTAAAAATGTCCATCTCAGCTCTGCTTAAACTTATTTGTTGGTGTAGATTTTTAGCAGGCTACACATTTTGATGTGAAGAGGTGTAATTGTTTATGTCTCTTGATGACTGAAATTACTTCCCTCTGCTGCACTCAATTCTGCCAATGTTGGGAAGATTAATATGATCAAAGCAGGGTCACTTGATCAAGCAGTCTCTCTGGATGAAGTGCTGAGCTGAAAATCCAAGTTTGCCCCTTCCTGTGACTGATGAAGATGGGAGGGTGCTTCGGAAATGTTTGACACTGGAGCAGGGTAGGCACCCATGTCCCCCTTTGTTTAGCTGAATGGCATCACGTGGTCTGGTCCTATCAACGTATCTGTGTCTAGTGTCCACATCTGCAGCTTGGCCCTCGGCCCTCAGGGCCATGTTACCTGCATCTGCTTTGTCTCAATTGTCCTTTCTGCATTGGATCTCCCAGACTTGCCTGTTGTCTCCCCTGTTCTCCCACCCCATTCCTGGCTGGGCCCAGAGAGGCAGCGTGCAAGGCACTGGCCTTTTTGAGACCCACTACAGCCGAGTTTCAGAGTCTAGGAATCTCTCTTGTCTTCTTGCTTGTGGAATTCTCTTTTTGGTAGGAATTGCTCTTACGTAATTACACATTTCTTTTGCTCCATGGTTCATGGTATAAATTCCATGCTCTAATGTGGCCAAGTGATGGCTATTAATATTTAAAAGGAACTTATGTGTGTGTGTATAAAAATTTAAAAACCCCTTTTTCCCTCAATGCCAGGCTTATAGCTAAGTGAGAGGGGCTCCCTGATGTTCAAATGCCAGGTGATGAAAAGGGTCTTTCTCTTTCCGGCTGTGTCACCTACACCCTGAGAGCAGCATACAAAGAAAGCCCTCGATATGGGTAGGAGAGAAGAGAACTCAGGCAGAAACAAATTTTAAACCCAAAACATGATCCTGCCAAACTGCTGTAGACCAAACCATATTTTAAGAGAAATGTGCTGTCTGTCATTGTTTTAGGCTCCTATTTATGAGAGGCAGAGAATTAAACTGTATAAACATTTTTTGAGTACTCTGTGCAAGACCCTTTGCAAAGTCCTACATGGGGTGTATTTATGGTCCCTGTCCTCAGGTGTGTATCAGTTACCTCTTGCTGCTGTAACAACCTACTACAAACTCTGAAGCTTAAAACAACATAAGTGTATTGTCTTAACCATTCTGGAGGTCAGGAATTCAAACCTAGTTTCACTGGGCTAAAATTGAGGTGTTCTTTCTGGAGGCTCTGGGGGAGAACCCTTTTCTTGCCTTTTGCAGATTCTAGAGGCTGCCTGCATTCCTTGGCTCATGGTCCCTTCCTCCATATTCAAAGCCAGCAGTGTAGCATCTCTCCTCTCTAACCTCTGCTTCCATTCTGATGTCTTTGCTCTCTGACCCTGACCCTCCTGCCTCCCTCTTAATAGGACTCCTATGACCGAGTACACTGGGGTCTCCCAGATAATCCAAGATAATCCCTGCATCTCTCAGTCACATCCACAAAGGCCCTTTTAGGATGTAAGGCAGCATTTTCACAGGTCCAGGGATTAGGATGTGGGACCTTTGGAGGGGTCCTTATTCATCACCGTGGTACCAAGAGGAGAGGACAAGGATGAGATACAAATGGCTGAGAAATTTACTGAGATATGAGTTGATGTTTTCTTCCTCTACTTTACTCTTTATCTTCCTTCATTTAAGTAGGGAGCCAAGTTCTGGCCCTGCCTAAGAGGGGGACAGAAAGCAGAAGTTTCTACTGGGACATTTCCCTTTTGGACTTTTGATTTTAAATGCCTAAGTGCATTGAGGAAGTTGTGCTGGGAGACCCCCGGTGAGAGGGACACAGGGAGATGAAGGAGGGGTTTCCCCAGCCTGGAGGATGGGGGCGGGGATTAGGCGTGGGGTGGGGAGCACTTGCTCCCCAGAAGTGGCGAGACCTCAGAGAAAGGAGTCCATAGCTCGTGGCCTTGCCAGGATTCTGGTGCCCCCAGCATCAGCATAGCTGAAACCATGCAGCTGTCCTGGTGACTGAGGTCCAGAGGAACTTCCCTGGGGTCCTGGTCCTTCAGGCAGCCCAAGAATGACTAAGATTGAAAAACCCAGCATGGCAGGATGGTGGCTTAGAATGAAAATACATTTGTTTACTCCTGGGCATCTATCAGGACAAAGCATTCATTCAAAAAGATACACACACCCTCTATGTTCATTACAGCACTATTCACAATAGCCAAGACATGGAAACAACTTAAATGTCCATCCACAGATGAATGGACTTAAGAAGATGTGGTACATATATATACAATGGAATACTACTCAGCCATAACAAAGAATGAAATAATGCCATTTGCAGCAATATGGATGTACCTAAAGATTCTCATACTAAGTGAAGTCAGAAAGAGAAAGACAAATACCATATGATATCACTTATATACGGAATCTGGCACAAATGATTCTATCTACAAAACAGAAACAGATCACGTACATGGAGAGCAGACTTGTAGTTGCCAGGAGGAAGGGGGAGGGAGTGGGATGGATGGGAAGTTTGGGGTTAGTAGATTCAAAATGTTACATTTGGAATGGATAAGCAATGGGAGCCTACTGTACAGCACAGGGAACTATGTCCAATATCTTGTGTTAGAACATGATGAAAGATAAAATGAAAAAAAAAAAAGAACATACAAAGATGTATGACTGGGTCACTTTACTGTACAACAGAAATTGAAAGAATATTGTAAATCAACTATACTTTAATAAAAAAAATTTAAAAAAACCAAAATGCACTGCTTTGAAGAAATTAAGGAAAGGCAGTATTTCTTGCCCAACTGTCTAAACCATAAATATAAAATGATACATGATCACTGCATATCAAGAAGAAAGATAAGTTTCCTCATTCTTCCCAGCTCCCCTTAGGTCTAGAGTGAGATGCGGTCAAATAACAGAGGCTTATTCTACAGCACACTTGGTGTACCAGGGAGGGAAGGGCAGGATGCAGAGGGGCACTAGTTCTAACTTAAGGACTCAGGAAAGACTTTTTGGAAGAATTGACATCAAGCTGATTGGGAACTGTTAGGTCTTAGTGACTGAAAAAATGGTGACAGAAAAAGGGAAGATGGGAGTAAGAATGCCAGCCTAAGGGCTGAAATTTGGCAGGTGCTCTAGAAGCCAATAACTTCCTCCCCCCTCCCCTTGGAGCAAAGTGGGGGGGATTTTCATGTTTCTCTCCAGCTTCTTCATCCACCCTCCCACCTCCAACCTTAGGAAGTTCCTTATTAACATTCCCCTAGATCCCTGGGAAACTCTGGTTTTGTTTTCCTGGCCAATGATCACATCATGACTTAATATGACCAAACTATAATATTCCTAACAGTAGATTATGAAATTACATTATTTCTATTTATTCCAGGTTCCAACTGGGGGTTCCAGGAACTCCTATTTCTCCCAGAAGTAAAATGCCTCCTTCTTGCCCCTCACTCCCAACCCCTCACTTACACGGACCTGACTTTCATGTGTGCCCTAGTGATGTGGTGGGAGATGGGTCCCACTGCTGTTGGGCCATCAGCAAATGCTGAGCAACAGCTGCCCTTCTAGGGGGGCCATTTCACACAGCCTATCTCACCTGTTTTATTGTTTTTTCCCCCCTTCCTTCCTTCCTTTCTTTCTTTTTCTTTTTAGGGCTGCACCTGCAGTGTATGGAGGTTCCCAGGTGGAAGTGGAGCTGCTGCTGCCGGCCTACACCACAGCCACAGCCAAAGTCAGATCCGAACCGCGTCTGTGACCTACACCAGAGCTCACGGCAACACCAGATCCCCGATCCACTGAACGAGGCCAGGGACCAAACCCACATCCTCGTGGACTAGTTGGATTCATATCCACCGTGCCGCAATGGGAACTCCCTCACTGTTTTTGACAACCACATGTATTTCCCTTACTGATGTCACCTCTCTAGCCCCTGTAGGCATCTGAGTTGTAACTCCTGGTCTAGATACAGACATTTATTTTCTGGAATCTTACCTATTCTCACCTCTGTTTCCTGCCTATTCCGCTACTGAGATCAGTGTGCAGGTTACTTCTGCTCTAGAAACTCAAAAGATCTCTTTTTTCCTCTGATGGCCTCACACACTCTCCCTCATCTCCTTAGTAAGGTGGCATATTTTCCTGGTCTGCGGGAGCCTCTGCCTTCCCCTGTTGCTGAATAAAATAATTTTATTTATGCACACAATAAGTTCCCTTCCCCTAAAGGCTTCTGCTTTTGGAATACAACAGCCAGAAAGACTGGAGAGGCTATTTTTATTTTTCGTTACATTCCTTGAGAAAATGAAGGACCCTGCTCCAATAAAGAAGGGTAGATTAGGGGGAAAACTCCACTGTAAATTAATCTATAAAATATCATACAGCCGTGATTACTTACTTAACAAAATAATACAGGCTCACTGTGACAGTTCAGACATTACAGAGGTGATACATCAGGAAAAAGAAATTCCCAGATATTCCACCACCCAGAGATAACTACTATTCACATACTTTTTCAGAATTGCTATTTATGATTTTTTTCAGAAATAGGCATGCACTATTATATCGTTTTATATCTTGATTTTTTTTTTCTTTAAAGGCTGCACCTGCAGCATATGGAAGTTCGCAGGCTAGGGGTCAAATCAGAGCTATAGGTGTCAGTCTACACCACAGCCATAGCAAAGGGGGATCCGAGCCGCATCTGCAACCTACACTGCAGCTTGTGGAAACGCTGGATCCTTACCCCACTGGGTGGGGCAAGGGATGGAACCCACATCCTTGCAGACACTATGTTGGGTTCTTAATGAGCTGAGCCACAACAGGAACTCCATATCTTGAATTTTTTTAATTAACAATATATTGTGAAGACCTTTCCATGTCAGTGCATACTGACTTATCTCACTGTTTTTATTGGTAGCAAATATCCCTGCATGTGATTGAACCAGTGTTTATTTCTCAAATCCCACGGTGATGACCCTTTTGGTTGTTTCAGATTTCTATTATAACAGAGGTGAACATTCTTCTCCATAATTTTTTGCAGGGCTTGTGTGAATATGTCCTGGGAGAGGGTCTGCTGGGTCAAGGGGGAGGGACATTGAACATTTCAGTAGACGGTGCCAATAAATCTCTCAAACGCTACAGTGTCAGTAACAATGGATTAGAATTTCTATTTTCCCCACACCCTTGTTAACGTTAAGCTTTATCAAATAAAACTGATTTTAATTATCCCTTGCTATTAAAAATATGACCAAAGTATACTTTTTTGCCTTTTAGAAGAATACGGTAAGAATGTTGGCTACCAAGGAAAATTTCTTTAATGGGTAAAATCTTTTTGATGTCTTTCACCATGGAGATGCCTAACACAAAATCAGTAGAAGGGAAAAACAGAGGTTAAGAAGCCTAAAGTGATCAAGCCCAGCCAAGGGGGTGGCAGATGAGGCCAGCCTCAAACCTAGTGATGGAGACCAAGGAGGGGAGCCATTTGAGAGACCCAGAGGGGAGAGAAGGGCAGAGTTCATAGAACTCATCACAATTCGTGACCATTCTATTAATAACTTTTTATTTGACATTTAGCTCTAATGTGGTGCCTCCATTGCCCCATACAGGGCCCCCCATACAGTAAATATTAATAGATATTTGATGAATGAAATAAAGAAGGAAGAGAAAGAGAGAGGGGGTAGGGAAGGGGAAGAAAAGGAAAGAGTATGGAGGTGGGGGGATTGCTGAGGAGAGGAGGGAAGGGGAGGGAAGGGGAGGGAAGGGAAGGGAAGAGAAAGTAAAAAGAGAAAGAGAGAGAGGTGAGAAGTAGGACCAAGCCAGCTGGCTGGTGTTCGAAGCATGGGATGGACTCCTACTGGCTATTTGCGCCCTGGGGAGATGAAGGAACCTGGGAACATTAAGGATCTGGGTGAGGGTTTGGGATGGACAGGCTATGAAATTTGGTTGTGATGATTGTTGTACAACTATAAATGTAATAAACTCATTGAGTAATAATTTTTTTTTTGGTCTTTTTGCTATTTCTTGGGCCGCTCCCGCAGCATATGGAGGTTCCCAGGCTAGGGGTCTAATCGGAGCTGTAGCCACCAGCCTATGCCAGAGCCACAGCAACGCAGGATCCGAGCTGCGTCTGCAACCTACACCACAGCTCACGGTAACGCCGGATCGTTAACCCACTGAGCAAGGGCAGGGACTGAACCCGCAACCTCGTGGTTCCTAGTCGGATTCGTTAACCACTGTGCCACGACGGGAACTCCGAGTAATAATTTTTTAAAAAAAGGATCTGGGCAGTAGGGATCAGTTGGTGCCCTAGTGTCTTTATGTGAACAGTCTTCAAGATAACTGTCTGCCTTGCTAAGCGTTATGGACTTAGTGATAAGACATGGGGTAGAAGTACTACCTTATTTGTAAACCCCACAACTTATCAGTAAGGATGCTCTTTATATAATGTCCAGTTGGCCTTGCACTGGTTTAGGGAGAAACGCTGTCAAAGATGGGACTAGGCCTGGGACAAAAGTTAATGTTCAATAATAAAAAATTTTTTTTGAAAAATTAAATTCAGTAGAAAGTATCTTCTAGTTTTCTATTAACTATTTTTTTTTTAGTCCAAGCAATTCTCTAGCTAAATATAAGGTAAATAATTATAAGTAAAATTTATAAATAAAGGATGGTCATATCTTCTAAACAGAGAATACCAAAAAATACCTGCAATCTCTGATGGAAAAAGCCATGTGAGCTTTTGTGGACTTGATCATCAATCAATTAAATTTTTTGTTATTGGTTTCAAAGTACTGGAATTAGATGTCTGAGATTAAAAAAATAATATTAAAAATGGTTTATTTACTTATAGTTTGAAACTTAATTGGAAGAAAAAATTTAAATACAAGAAAGTTGAATAATTTTACTAGATTAAAATATGAGAATTTATCATCGCTTAGAAAAGAAACTTTCTTGATGGGTGTTTCAGACATCAGGAAGATGGGACAAGGCCTGGCATGTACAGAATTCTGGGTGCTGTAAATTCTGGAAGGAGTCTGACCTAAAAAGTGAGAAATGATATTTGCTACTGCTCCCACTGCAAGCCCAAATAGTAAGACAGAAGGTAGATCATATTATTTTGCAGTTACAGGTGAAAATTGTTTGATTTGCTTGGGCTTATGCACATAGCGGACATTTGGAAATTCTGGACTTGCCACTTGCAAAATATTTTAACTAAAGGCAGTAAAATGAACACAGATTTTGGACTTTTAACTAGATCATTTTTCTGTACACATGGCCATTTTTGCTTCATGCTGAGAGATTTAGCTGGCAACCTTAAGACGTTTGTATGATGAGAGTAGACACAAAAGAAACTTGGAGAACATGAATCTGTGTTCGAAGTTCAGCCAAAATAAAGAAGCAGTTCCATGTCAGCATGAGTTGCCAATAATTATGTTATAAAAAAATATTTTCCGGAAGACAACAGTCTTTTTTTTTTTGCTCTGCATGAAATAAATCAAACCGTACTTAGTAAGCAGCAGTTCTGAATACAATTTAAAACAATGGATCTCCATTGCATGCCACATACAAACAGAAAGTTAAAGATTGAGAACTTATTCATGCAAAGGTCACTTAGAAGTTTTTCCACAATAATGGGATTTGAGTAAACAAGTATTCACTGAATGCCTTTTATGTGGTCAGGTTTCTGAAAGGATGGTGGAGGATAGGAAGGGGGACTAAGGAAACACCGTACCTGGTCCCTGACTTTGAGGAGCCTTCACTGATTTGGAAGAATAAGAAGAAAATACATGAAACAGCTATGTACCATGTAGAGCAGTGTGAGGTTATGTATTTAAATAAGGAGGGAAATGCTATAAGTGTGATGGGTGGTCATGGAAAGTGAACTAATGGAGACCGGAGGGGGGTTTTCTGGGCTAGACAGGGTGTGGAGAGGGAAACGGGACAGAAGGGGCATTCTAGGAGAGGACTAGCTGGAAGCAAGGACAGCATGTAAAGGAGGGAGGAACTAGTGTGGCAGAAGGATCAGGTCAAAGTGACCAGGTCACTTCTAGCAGATGGAAGTCTTGGCTTCTCTGCCTACACCTGCTTATTGTGTCCATCCGTTTTGCTTGATGTCCTACTTCATCTCTTTGCGCTACATGAACCATTTGCCTCTTTTGAATACTGTGTTCCTCTCTCTCTGCCTGGGCTTTTTAAATGCTGTGTCAGGAGTTAGACTGCTTGGGTTGAATCCTGGCCCCTCCACCAATTGGGCACACTATTTAACTTCTTTTTTGGGGGGCCATACCCATAGCATGTGGAAGTTCCCAGGCCAGGATATATATATGTCCATTCTTTTTAACCATGTATGTTATTATAAACTGTTGAGTATATCTCCCTGTGCTATACAGTAGGTTCCTGTTAATTATCTATTTTATACAGTAGTATATATATGTTATTCCCATCTTCCTAATTCCTCCTTCCCCCCACCCCCCACAGTTTCCCCTATGGTAACCATAAGATTGTAAACTCTTTGCATTTTATTTAATTAATTAATTTATTTATTAGGGCCATACCCACAGCATATGGAGGTTCCCAGGTTGGGGGTCGGATTGGAGATGTAGCTGCCAGCCTCCCAGAGCCACAGCAGTGCGGGATCTGAGCTGCATCTGTAACCTACACTAGAGCTCATGCAATGCCGGATCCTCAACCCACTGAGCAAGGCTAGGGATCAAACCTACATCCTCATGGATACTAGTCAGGCTCGTTACTGCTGAGCCACAATGTGAACTCCTTGGGGCACTGGGACTCTTGTCTGACCTCTCCCTCTCCCCTGCCCTCATACAAGTTCAGTTGATGAGCCCTAAAGGTTTTGTCCACTTCTAACAGGGAGTATCATATTCTGCCTTATCAAACAGTCCATATTAAGTTGGAGCTACAGCTGCTGGCCCACAACAGAGCCACAGCAAAGCCAGATCTGAGCAGAGTCTGTGACCTACACCACAGCTCTTGGCAACACCAGATCCTTAACCCACTGAGCGAGGCCAGGGATTGAACCCACAACCTCATGGTTCCTAGTTGGATTTGTTTCTGCTGTGCCACGACGGGAGTGCCCCCTGTTTGGTTTTATGATTTTTGAGGATAAGGATTATATCTTGCTTTCCTTTAAATTCCTATTTTTCAAAATAGACATGCAATAAATATTTGTTTGAATTTAGTGCTTGAGTTGTAAGGAGAGTATTCCATGCTCAAATATATTTATGAAGCCCCAAGTTGAAGTTAATCAGGATTCCTTATCAGGTTGCTAATCATTGTTATTATTCAATTCCTAAAAAAGGCATTTATAATATGCAAGTGGACCCAAACTTCATTGATCTTAGGACCCATTTTTCACAGCACCAATTGCATCTCTCTGAACAAATGTCCCCCCAAAAAAGTTTGTGAAATGTGCTAGGATAACTGATTATTCACATACAAAAATGCATAATACAAAAATAAAATCCACATGTATCAAGGTGTTATATATAAAATACATACACATATACATACATACATAACAATTTTAAAACTTTAAGGAAATATATGTAAATATTTCTTAGTCTTATGAGGGGGAAATTTTTTCTAAGTAAAACTGAAATTAATTCAAACACAAGAAGAATAGAAAATTGTGAATGAAACATCCGTAATATATGTGATCAAGAATGGATATCCTTATTACATGAAAACCTCTTATAAAATAAGAAAAAGATGAATATCTCCAAAAGAAAAATGGAGAAAAGACACACACAAGCAATTCACAAAAGAAAGAATGCCACTGGTCGATAACATTTGGAAAAAGATTTAACTCAGCTATGTATTTAGTTAAATACAAATTAATATAAAAGTTTTGATGAGAAAGGGGAAAACATGCTGTTACTTTGATGGTGGAGGAGAAAATCTGTATAGTTATTTAAAGAGTAATTTGGCAGTATTTATCAAAAGCTTTAAAAAACGTGTATCTCCTTTAACCCAAAAAGTCTACTTTGATGGATTTATGTTAAGAAATTATTTAAACAAGTACTCAAAAATAAATGTATAATGGTATTCATCACAATATTGTTTATAATAGTAAAAGACTGGAAAAGGCTTAATTGTCCAATTCTAGATGGAGTTTTATACACTAATATTAACAGGAGTTTCTTTGGATTGGGATCAAAGGGAATCTTATTTTTTCCTTTTTCTGGTGTTTCCACACTTCCTAGTTTTAGCATGCATCATTATTATTATTATTTTAGAAATATGTGACTTTCAGTTATTTTTAAAAGTGGGCAATTCACATATAATGTAATACTCAGATTTCTGAATGAGGGAATGGAGTTCACGAACTTGAATATCTGACATTATTATTTTCATATGTTCGCTCCCTTTTTAATTTTCATTTCCAATTCTCTCCCTTCTTCTAATAAAACACACTGAGAAAAAAAATGTTAGATGTGGTTTTCTAATTCCCCTACCACAAAGTCCTCCTTTCCTCTAAATAATCCAGCCTCCAATCTGCCTCTCTATGAACTTCCTTTCTTTGAATGTCAAATTTCTTGGCTCCCTTTCCTCCTGAATAGAGTCGGGAAGGAAGCCTCAGAGCAGCCAGACCCTGCCTATGGGGTCAAGACCTTCCCTCTCCTAGAAACGGGAGATTTGGTCTAACTCTTTTGACTAAGGCACATCCAAACTAGAGGACCAATCAGGCTTATCTACTGGCACCTTTCGCATGCAAATTTATCCTCAGCCTGAGGCTCTCTGCCCCTGTGGGTTGAATAAGGATGAAAGATGTGTTTTTAATTTGCCTCAAGGTAACTGTTTCACTGAAATCAGGTTAATGAACCCCCAAAATTTGGTGGATCATTCTTTGGCCTCTTTCACAAGCACATTTTCTCTCTCACTCTCTGACCACTTGCAGACTCTGCTCTGACTCCTGTCACTACCAGATTCCTAAATGAGCTTCCCAAGGTTCTGAGCTCAGCCTTTTCCAGACCATTCTGCTCAGGCTCTCACATCTTCCAGCTCACCAGCCAGCTGATGCAACCCTAAGCTTTGTCTCCATTCCAATCGATGGCTTTCCCGCTTCTGATTCCACGTGCCCAGCCCACTGCTGAAAAGCTACTCCAGGCTGTCCCTCTGGTGCCTCAGACTTAATAAATTGGGTCTACAATCAACTAACCATGTCTTCCCCAAACCTACAGACCTTCCTGTTTCTGACGCAAAACTGCCTTTTTCTTTTTCATTGAGCCCCAAACCTCAGTTGCTTTTGACTACTTTCTCTTTTTCCTTCCTCTCTGAAACTCTTTCCTACCTCCCCTCCTCCAGTCCAGTCAAACATTTCCTCATACCCTCTCTTCCACCCATCTTTTCTCCTTCTAGTGCTACCAACTTCTCCTGAGTTCAGCTCTATCACTCACGCACAGGGGGTGTGGTGACTTTCCAACTCCTCCCTGTCACCCCACCTCTAATGCGTCCCCAAGCTCACCACCAAAGGCAGGGCTTGGCTCCTGTCATTCCTCTGCTCCAACATGGAGAGGGGTCCTAGCAGGTCCAGTCCTGCAAGGCTGGCATTCTAGCCCTTCCATCACCTTGCCCCAACCTATCTTTCAACCCTGTGTCTTACTACTTTGTCATACAGATTTAGCATCCAGTTCACCTGATATTTCAACCATTCCACATTCCCACCTTGTCCTTCCTGGCTCCATACTTTGGCAAAACTTCTTCTCTCACCTTACTTTTCCTCCACATAAGTACCACTTCCTCCTTAAATTATCATAGCCAGGTTCCTGGAGAGGATTTTATTTCAAATGGTGTTTAACTCATCCTCTTTTGCATTACTGTTTGTGTTCATGTCTGATCTCCCCTACAGGATTAAAGGCTTCATCTTATGTATGTATACATATTTCCCACATCTCCTGGCACATAGTAAATACGTAAGATATACTTGTTTCATGAGGAAATGAATGAACACTTAGATCAAGTAGCCAACTTGTTATTCAGACTTCCTGCCTCTGAGTAGGAAACACCTAGGGATGACCATCTGGCTGTATCATCAAAGTCAGCCTCTTTTAGCAACGATGCTTATGTACAGCTGCCATTTGTTAGTGTGACTTCTTTCTCTAATAAAACAAAATACAGATTGTTGTAATGTTTTAGTGTAGAAGGCACCAGAAAAAAAAATTGACATATGGGCAGGAGTAGGGCATACAATTTTGCCTTTGGTAGTTATGTTCATTGCCCATGTGGCAAACCCTTCCACCTTTTTTCTGGTAATGGATCCTGCATATTTCTCTGGTCCCACTACCCACCAGCCACAAGAAGGCATATGTGACAGGTAAGATCCAGTCTGAGGAGTCTATTTGCATTTGGGTACTGGGCCCAAATCATACCAATTAGATATTTCACAGAGACTTTCTTTTGGCACTAGAAGGGAAGTGGCTATAAAAGTATTATTACCCCAGAACTATCCATGGACCACATCTTCAGATAGAAAACAATATCCTCCTTATTGCCAAGACCTATTATTTGGCAGTCATAATAATATTCACATAGGTATCTTGAATTTTATGTTTCCAAAATGATGCTCCTTATGGCTCTCATGTATTTCTCCCCCAGGATTTTACATCAAAAGAAATGGCACCAGGATCCACATGGTGACTCTAGTAGAGGAGCTTTCATTTCCCCTTTTCTTCATCTCCCAGAGCTGATCTCTAAATGAGTTCTATTGATTCTTAGTCTAGATCTAGCTCTTTCCATAAATTCTCTGTCACAAAATAAACTCTCACAGGCCCATTGAGAATTGTTTGTTCAGCCTCATTTCATACCAGTCTATTTATCCCACTATATTATAAACTCCTTAAGCACTGGAGCTATGTCTGATTCATGTTTTTAACCTCCATAGGTCCAATATGGCACACAGCACATATCTACTGAATGTTGAGATGTACCATAAGAGGGTGTTTAGGGGTATGGAGTACCTGGATCCAAATTCTAGTGAGCTTGAGAAAGTAATAAACCCTTCTAAGACTTAGTTTCCTGAAAAATTGGAAGAATGGTGCCTATAGTTATGGTTGCCTACAAATACAATTATCGTAAGAATTAAATTGAAGAATGCATGTAGAGCACCTGGTGCCTAATAAGCGCCATTGAAAATGGACCAACGTTGTTCCTTTCCTTGATTATGTGAAAGTATACAATTTAAAGAACCCACTAGCATGAAAAGCTGTCTTCCTTTCCCCTACACTATGTGTACCGATTCAATGCCTTGTGTTTATGAAGAGCCCAAGGAGCTTGATAGGCCTTACAGATGGATAAGACCAACAAGCAAGCCCCGGAGGCTGCCTAGCCTCCACTGCTTCTTAGCATCCCTGCTACTTCCACTCTGTGGCACTATGTACCTGACATCATTTAGAGATTTCTGATTTTCAGACTTTGCTCCAGTTGTGGGTCCCCTGCTGACTCTACTCTCATGTTTGGCTAGCCCATGTTGTTGGTGGATTCCTGAGTCAGTTCCTCTCTATTATTACTTCATTTTCTTGCCAAGAACCTAGACCTTTCCTTGCCTGTAGTGCAAGCAGCTCTGATCCAAAGAATTCAGATGCCCAAACTCCAAGTCTGTCTGGCACAGAGGACTAGGAGACCACCTGAGGGTCAAAGTTGAGGATGGAAGTTCAGGTGCTATCACATGTGGCTCTCAAGTGAAATTCTTCAGAAAGGGCTATTTTCCCTTATAGGAGTGACTGGTGGTCAAATTCTTTGGGACATATACAAAAGGCCAAGAGAAAAGAAGATTGAATCCAATGGTGTTCCAAGTTACAGAGAGATCAAAAAGAATAAGGACCAAGAGGGGGCCATTTGGCTTGGACATTAGGAGATTAGTGGACCCTGGGTGAGAAGTTTTAGTGGCATAGTGAAGGCAGAGCTGTCCTCTATGTCAGCTGGTCAAAAAGTGTTTATTGAACACCAGCATCTGTGCTAGGCCTGGAGGAATAATAAAGAAAAGAAATAGGCTTGGTACCAGTTGCTCTATGAAGAGGTATAGGAAATAGCAGTTGTAGACATTTCCTTGAGGAATTAAGGCAAACCCACAGGAAAAGTTCAATACAAATTATGTACTTCTACATAATGGATAATTTCCAATATCTTAACAGGTTATAATATATTCACAGAATTTCAGGGTTTAAAGAAGCTTAATGATTTTCTTCTTCAGTTCTCTCTTTTGAGGTGAGGAGACCAAAGCCATAGAAACAGAGAAGTCTGGCCAATGTCACAAAAGCTATTTCCCTTTCCATTGTGCAGATTTCACCTGTTATAATAGTTGTGGGTCATTATTGTAACATTTTAAAGAGAAGTTTCGCATATTTCTTATGAAAATTACAACTTAAACACAAAATGATGTTACCCATCTTCATGATTTTCATGGATAGCACATCAGCAAGTACAATGCAATCCAGCAATCCCACTCCAGGGTATGTATCCAAAGGGATTGAAATCAAGATCTTGAAGAGGTATTTGAACTCCCATGTTCATCATTGCAGCAGCATTATTCACAATAGCCAAGACATGGAATCAAACATGTCTATCGACAGATTCATGGGGAAAGAAAACAACATGTATACACATACAGTGTGATATTATTATGCCTCTAAAAGAAGGAAATCCTGCCATTTGTGAGACTATGGATGGACCTGGAGGATATTATGCTGAGTGAAATAAGCCAGACACAGAAGGACAAATATTACATGATACTACTTATGTGAGGAATTTAAAATAGTCAAATTTGTAGGAGCAGAGAGTGGAATGGTGGTTACAGGGGCTGGTGGGAGAGGAATATGGGGAGGTACTAGTCAAAGGGTACTAAGTTTTGCAAGATGAGTAAGTCCTAGAGATCTATCACACAACATAGTGCCTAAAGGTAATGATGCTGTCTTCTATTCTTAAAAATTTGCTAAGAGGGTAGAACTTATGTTAAACATTCTTATCACATACACAATAATAATAGTAAAGAAAGAGGATGGGAGAAAACTTCTGGATATGTTTATGGCATAGATTGTGTTGATGGTTTCATGGATATATATTTATTTCCAAACTCATCAAGTTGTACACATTAAGTGCATGTAAGCTGTTTGTATATCAATCACACCTCAATTAAGTGGTTAAAAAAAAGTCGGCCCTAATTCCCACCTTCCCTAGCAACTGAAAAAGGAGAAGATGATGGGGAGGTCATAAAACAACCTCACTGGCCAAATATTATTCTATCCCAGTAAGAAGAAAATCCTAATGAGTTGACACTTTGTAATTGTCCTGAGATTCTTGGTTGGATAGAGCAGTAGGTACCTGTTAAGTGGTCACTTCCTGGCGTGGTATTCTTTGAAAGGCTAAGAACTAGATGCTGTGTTTGGCCAAAGAGGAATATAACCTTCTATTCGTTGTGAGACGACCGAACAGCAATTCATTGCCTTGTAATTTCTAGGTTTCTCATACCCCTAAGAAACACTGAGTAACCTACTATGGGAACAAACCTAATTCAACTTAGCCTCACTTTGGAGGAAAGGTCATAAGGACAGCATGTGTCTTTTCTATTATTACCCAGTTGCTCCTGTCCATTATAGATGTTTATGATTCATTGCTTCTTGAGGAAGAACATAGAAGGAAAATGGCCAAAAAACTTTTGAAAATCCAAACAAAATGTTTTGTCCCCTGGTTTGGGGATTGGATCTGAATGGCTCATTTTCAAGTTGCCCAGGGCCACACATCAAGCTTTGATAGAAAAGACCAAGGAGATTAAGGAAGCTAAACCAAGGCCTGGGCGGGTGGTGCACCAACCTCAGAACACAGGCCCTGTAAAATCCTCAGAGGAGAAAGCCTTTCCGAGGCCAGGCTGGGAGGAGGTGTAGTGTAAAAGCTGTAACAGTTCCTGTGAAATGTTTTCAAGACACAGCAGACCAAAGGGCATCTGTATATTACCGCACTAGGCTCAAGGGGCCACTGGCCAACCTCATTCTTGGAGCAGTGGTCCCAGATGAAGTTCCATGGAAATGTTAAGGGGAATGACTTTGAGAAACACTATCTTAAACAAAATTAAACATGTTTCTTTACTGAAGTATTTCTATGTGCCTTCAATATATCTTTGTATTCATTATGATTCATTGTGAATCTTCAGTAGAATGTTATTTTCTTCCCCAAATTTATTTGACCAGGAGATCTCCTTTTAGTAGTATGACTGTTAGTATTTGAAGGACTGTTCATGAAAAGTGGAGTTTATGGAATTCTAGTCTCTAGAGAAGAGAAAGCTTTCTTTTTGTCCCAGAAAGATCCAACAGGCTTTAATTTGAAGAGTCTCCAGGACTTTTTGATGGCTACCTCAGCATGAATGATGGGATTTTTATTTTTGTCTTTCCCTTTGGTTTTTGGGTCTGGGCAGAGGGTCCCCAAACCTAGAATGGCTCCCGAAGTGATCCAGTCTCCCTGAGGGCTTTGGACCACAGCCAGTGTGTAGCCAACTAGCCCTAATGGAACCATATGGAATATGCAGTATGGTCTAGCGTTTGAGAGCACTAACTCTGGGGCTGTGTAATTTGGATAAGTTACTTAATCTATGTCTCAAATTCCTCATCTGTATAATGGGGATAATATTAGTACCTAATCCATGTGGTTATGTAAGGATTTGATGAATTAATACATGTGAAAACACATAAAATGCTGTCTGGGACACAGCAAATGCTAAAAACCATCAGTTATTATTGAGTCTGGACTTCAATCTCTGAAGCTGTGCTCTAAGTGGAGATGGTGGGTGGGGAAGCCCTTTGTCTCTGTCTTTACCCAAGTCAGCAGCTCTTAACTGGTGGATTCAGTCTAAGTGCAAATTAGCAACATTTTCTCCACATGCAATTCGCCCCTCAAAACTGACCACACATAAATAGCATCTTTAGGGAATGCCTGGAAACATATACTTTCTTCTCAAAAAAATAAAATAAAGTAAGCTTTTTTTTTCTATTTGGTGAGAATGAAATATAAACACCTGGTTTATACGATGCTGTACTGTTGTGTTTATGAAATGTTCCAGAAGCACATATCATCTGCATACAAACAAAAAGTAGCCATAAGGCTGAATAAGTTTTCCATATTTCATCTCACTATGGCCTTCAAACTTGCTTATTCAATTTAATAGTTACTGGTTCTGATACATGAACTGTGGGCTGCTTCCTGCTGATCCAGATTTAGCAGTATGACTTAAAATGGGGAAGAATCCAGGGTTTCTGACCCATTCTGAAATAATATCAGAGCATCTAAAGTTTAGAGATATCTATGAAGACAGGGATGGAAAACAGATTCTACTTATTCCCACTGTGTTCGGCCAAAGTAAAGGTCATATACTCTTTTTTTTTTTTTTTTTGCTGGATAATACCATCTAATAGTGGTCTAAACTGAGATAACCTGATTTATTTTAACTGAATTAAGTGAACTCAATAAATCCAACAATTTTAATGAATTTAACTAAACCTACATATCAGCTCTCACATTTTCCCTAAGCAAACATGAACGAGTCATCATTATCTCCTTTTTGGGTGGAAAACAAGACAATGACAAAAAGGAAAAAAAATTAGCTATGAGCAGTCCTTAGAGAAATCTTCATAATTTGCACTAGTCATTGATTGACTTTGCTCTTAACACTGAATTATTTTCTCTTCTCTCATATATTTCTAGGTAATGTATGATTTGCACGTATAAAGGGTTGTAATGAAATGCTTTATTTAATATGTTAACAGTTTATGTTAATGCTTTAATGTGTTAATAATTAAAATTATGTTTAGTAATTCAAAAGTTTCTAAGTTTTACAGGTGATTTCAGCTGGATTCTAGATCAGTGATGTTATTCAAGTGGATTTCCTTGAAGAAATCACAGGATAGCTAAAATATTAAAATTCTTGTTTTAGAATCTGAAATTAGATAAACACAGTGTGATAACATTAGCTATCTTTTAAAGATCCAATACTTGGATTGAGCAGTCCTTATTAATATAAAATGAGAAAACAAGTGAATTTATTTATAGTTTGATAGGAAAATAGTCCTTGGATTATGAAAGATGGGAAGAAGGTGTGATTCCGAGATTTCTCCAGGGAAAATAAGATTTATTTAACGATGTAACGAGGGATTTATCATACTAAGTGAAGTAAGTCAGAAAGAGAAAGACAAATATCATATGTCACTTATACATGGAATCTAAAATATGGCAAAAATGATCTGATCTACAAAACAGAAACAGACACAGAGAACAGACTTGTCATTGGCCAGGAGAAAGGTGGGAGGGAGAGAGATGGACTGGGAGTTTTGGGGTTAGTAGATGCAAACTATTACATATTTTTAATTTCAATTTATTAAAAAAAATTTTTTTGGTCTTTTTAGGGGCGCACCTGCAGCATATGGAGGTTCCCAGACTAGGAGTCCAACTGGAACTGTAGCCGCTGGCCTACGCCACAGCCATAGCAATACCAGATCTGAGCCGTGTCTGTGATCTACACCACAGCTCACGGCAATGCCAGATCCTTAACTCACTGAGTGCAACCAGGGATCGAATTGTGTCCTCATGGATACTAGTCATATTCCTTTCTGCTGAGCCATGACGGGAACTCCAAACTATTACATTTAGAATGGATAAGCCATGAGGTCCTACTGTATGGCACAGGGAGTTGTATGCAATCTCCAGGGATAAACTACAATGGAAAAGAATGCAACAAAGAATGTATATATTTGTATAACTGAATCACTGTTTGGTTTTTTTTGTTTGTTTTTTTGTTTTTTTTTTTTTTGCTTTTTAGGGCTGTGCTTGTGGCATATGGAGGTTCCCAAGCTAGGGGTCTAATCAGAGCTACAGCTGCCGGCCTATGCCACAGCCACAGCAATGCCAGATACAAGCTGCATCTGTGAGATAAAACACAGCTCATGGCCAGATCTTTAACCCACTGATCCAGGCCAGGGATTGAACCCACAACCTCATGGTTCCTAGTCAGATTCGTTTCTGCTGCACCACCATGGGAACTCCTAATTGAGTCACTTTGATGTAAAGCAGATATTAGTACAACACTGTAAATCAAATAAAAATTTTTTTGTTTAAATACCTTGGGGATGAAGGAAGTATATACTAACAAAATTGAGAGTTACTTAGGTAAATTATAATATGTAAATACATATAGTCATTAACTAATTAACAAAGTTATAACTAATAAGGCAAGCAAATAAGAAAACAATGCTCTAATATCCCACAAATAGATGTATATTAATTATTCCACAATATGATATAATCCATCAACAATCCTTGTTCCTGCTGAATCTCTCTGACACCCCCAAGGTCAAAACAGTTTGAGGACAGATTTTGCACCTAAGGATTCTAGAGTCATATTTAGATTAAGAGATAGAAACACAGAAATTCCACTTCTTAGTGTAAATCTTAGAGAACCTCTTGCATATGCACACTTAAAGTAATGCACAAGGAGGTTCATGCAGCAACATGGTCTATAATATTTGAATATTTACAATTTTAAACTGCCCACCAGTAGCTGACATAGATGAACAAATTATAGTGTAGTCTCAGAATACAACCAATAGTTAAACTGGGAAGTTCCCACTGTGGCTCAATGGTAAGAGTCCGACTAGTATCCATGAGGATGTGGGTTTGCTCTCTGGCCTCAGTCAGTGGGTTAAGGAGCCAAGTGTTGCGTGAGCTGTGGTGTAGGTTACAGACGAAGCTCAGATCCCACATTGCTGTGGCTGTGGTGTAGGCTGGCAGCTGTAGCTCTGATTAGACCCCTAGCCTCTGAACCTAACCAGGGAACTTCCATATGCTACAGGTGCACACCTAAAAAGAAAAAAAAAAGTTAAAGTTAAACTGAATAAACTAGATATATATTTATGAATCTTGAAAAACAATATTAGTGACAAAAACATGTTGCAGACTAATACTTTATAGTGTGATAAAACTTAGAAAATTTACTGTGAGTATTAAGATGCACAAAACTTGTATGTTATTTATGGATGATTTTTGTATATGTATATTCATATATGTTACATGTATATGCTTTGCATATATATGAAATGACATTTTCATCTGTATATAGTAAATTAGGAAAGTAGTTGCCTCCAATAGGGGAGAAGAATAGATTTGGGGAAGGACGTAACTGTATGTGTAATGTTTTATTCTTATATAACAACTATATTAATCATATGTTAAATTTTAAAAATTCTGAGTGGTAGGGAAGTTATCACTTTGCACTTCTCATGTACTTAAAACATTTCATAATAAAAAAAGATTAAGCCCTAGTTATAGCCTTTTTTAGACTCACCACTGTTCCAAGGTGATGACAAGGAAACAGAAAGGCTTGCTCTGAGGAAGACACATTTGCCTAGCCAAAGCCGAGAGACAATCCAATCTCTTTGGACAGAGGGGACAGATGTTTTGTTATTGCTCCAAGACAAGTTTGCAATCTGGAAGGACTTTTAGTTAATAGTTAGTATTCTTCAAGAAGTATTACTTTGGGGAATTCAAGTAATGCACTGTTGTTTGTAAATAAATTCAAGGCTGACCTTTCATCCAAGTTTATGTGTGTTTGGGCTGAGCCTTGCCCAGTCTGCCTGGCCCTAGTCTGTCCCAGCTTTTCCCAGCTGGCTCTTCAACTCTTTACATCCACAAATGGAGCTCCGCTAACTCAGAGCAGGATATCCCTAAGCAGCTTCGCTCCCCGCCTCACCATCTCTGTATGACTGGGTTTGGTAAGGAACCCGTTTTCCTGCTAGTTTTTTTTCTTTCTTTTAGGGCTGCACCTGGGCCATATGGAGGTTCCCAGGTTAGGGGCTGAATCAGAGCTATAGCTGCTGGCCTACACCACAGCCACAGCAGTGCCAGATCCGAGCTGCGTCTGCAACCTACATCACAGCTATGCTGGATCCACTAAGCAAGGCCAGGGATCGAACCTGCATTCTCAGATTCGTTAACCGCTGAGCCACGATGGGAAATCGTTCCTGCTAGATTAACATATGACAAGGCCACTGTGTGGGTCCCTAGATATTCTGTCCACACCTAACTGACACTTGGGCCCATCTGGAAGCTGGCTCCAGACCCTAATCCTTAAGTCCTCTCTTACTGCCAATAATTCAACTGCTTCTCTTCAAGATTTCACAAGATTCTACTGCATTTGGGAAACAATGTATTTCTCTTGCATTTGGCTTTTGATCCTCACCTCCCCAGCCAAGGCCAGATCTCCTGGTGTTAGATATTCTCCCCACAGCCTGGACTTCTCCTTTGAGGTCTCATCACAGTTGCAGTTAAATAATTAACTTCAAAATTAGTTTAATGTTTGCTGATTCTTCTTCAATGTAGGCTCCCAGGAAGGCCTGGACTATATTCCCAACATGAGCAGCACCCGTGATAGAATATATAAATTGATTAATGAATGACTGACTGAAAGCAAATTTTCTCTATACCCAGAACATCATATATATGTATATTAAGAATAAAAATGGAATGCATTAAAATTTTAGTTTTTGCAAGTTGTCCTTTAAATTTTTTTTGAAAAATTTCAAACATACGTTTAGGAGATAGATGATTATAATGAACTCTTTATGCAAATACTCCTCTATGAATGTTAATAGTGATTAACGTTTTGCCATATTTCATCTTTTATTTTTATTTATTGATTGATTGATTTTGCTTTTAGGGCCGCATGGAGTTTCCTAGGCTAAGGGTGGAATCAGAGCTTTAGCCACTGTCCCAGCCACAGCAACAGCAATGCTAGGTCGGAGCCATACCTGTGACCTACGCCACAGTCACGGCTATGTCAGATCCTTAACCCACTGAGCGAGGCCAGTGATTGAACCCACGTCCTCATGGATACCAGTCGGGTTCGTTACTACTGAGCCATGATGTGAACTCCAAAAAATTTATTTTTTGAATTTTTTTTTTTTTTTTTTTTTTAGGGCTGCACTCACGTATGGAGGTTCCCAGGCTAGGGGTTGAATTGGAGCACAGCTGCTGGCCTACACCACCGCCAGAGCAATGCTAGATCTAAGCCGTGTCTGCAAAGTACACCACAGCTCACTGCAATGCCAGGTCCTTAATCCACTGAGCGAGGCCAGGGATCGAACCCACAACCTCATGGTTCCTAGTTGGACTCGTTTACACTGTGCCACAACAGGAACTCCTGTTTTAAAAAGGATATGTCTCCTGGTCAAACTGTAACAAGTTATCAAGAGAAATGTTGCCTCCATCTCTGATCCTTCCATTCTGTTTCCTTCTTCTCCTATGTGTAATGATTTTTATTAATTTTTAATTTAAATATTTAGTGTATATACTGTGAAAATATAGGCATAAATATGTATTTCCTTTTCTTACCTCCAGATAGCATATTATCACATTGCTTTTAAAAATAATAACTTGGAGTTCCCGTTGTGGCGCAGTGGTTAACGAATCCGACTAGGAACCATGAGGTTGCGGGTTCGGTCCCTGCCCTTGCTCAGTGGGTTAAGGATCCAGCGTTGCCGTGAGCTGTGGTGTAGGTTGCAGATGCGGCTCGGATCCCGCGTTGCTGTGGCTCTGGCGTAGGCCGGTGGCTACAGCTCTGATTCGAGCCCTAGCCTGGGAACCTCCATATGCCACGGGTGCGGCCCAAGAAATAGCAACAACAACAACAACAACAACAAAAAAGACAAAAAAAAAACAAAAACAAAACTTAATAATATATCCTGAATATCATTCTATATCAATATAGCAAGTGCTGCCTTAATATTATTTATAGCTGAATAGATTCTACCATGTAGCTGCACTTTAGGTTTTTTTAAAAGCCAGTATAGCATTGATAGACATTTGAATTGATTCCAATCTTTTGCTATTATAATGTCACAATAAAATGATTTGTGTATATATAAATTTTCCTTTGGGATACATTTCTAAAAGTGGAATGACCGGGTCAAGGGTAAATACATATCATTTTTCTAATTATTGCTAAATTTTCCTCTTCAGGCGTTGCACAATTATGCATTCCCACAAGAATGTATAAGAGTACCAGTTTCCCCACAACTTGAACAGAGTGAATTGTAGGAGTTTGGACCTTTGCCAATCTGTTGGTGGAGAAATAATATCTCACTGAATTTCAATTTTAAACTTTCTTAGTGTGAAGTTGAATTTTTCCTATGTTTAAAGGTCATCTGTTTTTATTTTCCTAGAAATTATTCATGTCTCTTCCAAATTTTCTACCAGGTTGTCAGTTATTTTTCTCCCAGGTTTACTGAGATAGAATTGACACATGACATTGCGTAAGTTTAAGACGTACAAGGTGTTGCAATGAACATTGGAATCTTTTCGAATCATGGTTTCCCCTGGACGGAAATGCTATAAAATCGGGTCATGATGATCATTGTACAGCTATAAATGTAATAAAACTCACTGAGTAATTAAAAAAAATAAAGCCACACCAGAAAAAGATGTACAAGGTGATGATATGACACACGTATATATTGCAAAATGACTACTCTAGGATTAGTTAATATCACCATCACCTCTCATAATTACCACTTTTGTTGTTGTTGTTGTTGTTGAGAACATTTAAGATCTACTTGCTTAGCAACTTTCAAGAATATAATATGGTATTATCTGTAGTCACCGCGCCATATATAGATAACCTAGGAACTTAATTCATCTTATAGCTGGAAATTTGTATCCTTTGACCAACATCTCATTTCCTCCACCCAGGTTGCCAGTCTTTCTTTCTTTTTTTTTCTCAGTCTATAATAGATCTTTATATATCATAGAGATTAGCTCCATGATAAACATTACAAACATTTTCCCAATTTATGCTTTGTCTTTTGCCTTATCTTATGAAATTTTTTGCCATGTGAAAAAGTTTTTATTTTATTGTGTCTGGATATTGACACCTAGATAGGAAGATTTTTCTCACTCCCAAGTTTTAAATGAATTCATTTATGTTTTATTTTAATACTAATATGGGTTATTTTTATACATTTAGACCCTCGATCCATTTGGAATGTATTCTGGTATATGGTATGAAATATGGATCTAATTTTATATTTGTCTAAATGGCTATTAATTATAAAACTTCAAAGTCAAATTTTTTTAAATTAAAAAGAATGTTTTAAAATCCATTTTTTCTCTACTGATTTGAAATACCATCTCTATCATTTATTATATTTCCATATCAATTTGTCTCTATTTTTATACTTTAGTTCCATTGGTCTATCTTTTCATGCACCAGTAACCTCTGAATTATGGAGGCTTTTATAATGTTTTACTATCTGATAGGTCCATGCTTCCCTTCCTCCCCCAGAATTGCTCATCCTCTTCAGGCTCTTTCTTTGCTGGCTATTATCGCTGGTTTATTAATTTGTTTTTTTAGCATGTAGTTTAGAATTCACTTATCCAGCTCCAGAAAAGAAACCTGATGTTGTTTTTTTAATTGGGGTTGGATTATATTTATCAGATAACTTTAAATGACATCTTTTTCATGTTGAGTCTTCCTATCCAGAATGCAATATATCTTTTCATGTGGTCTGAGTTGCTTGTATACAATTTTTAAAAGCAAAAGGGGACAATGTTTGTAATTTGCCTTTTCATTTTTCTAACTGTATATCTTGGAGATGTTTTACCTCAATATGCATAGATCCATCTCATTTTTTAAGGCTATGAAGTATGCCCTTATATGAATATACCACAATTGACCTGTGTCCTTTTGATGGGCATAGTTTTTGCAACTATAAATATGCTATGATGAAAGTTTCCAGACATGCATAAGCAAGTATCTCTGCACAATCAATTCCTAAAAGGGAGATTTCTGGCCCAAAGTATATGCACACATTCAAAATTCTGCCAAATTGCCTTCAAAGAATTATATCATTTCCTATTCCAACAGCGGTTAAATGAGAATTCCAGTTTTCTCACATGCCGACCAATACTGTGTAAAATCAATGTTTATAATCTTTTTAATCTGACGTGTTAATTACACTGGTACCAGCCCACCTGGCCTAGCTTCTTTAGTCCCCACTGAGCCTTCATGTGAAATGACTCTACAGAAGCCATTGGGACCACGCTACCCAGGGGTATGTTTGATGCTATCACATGGATTTGCAGGGCACCTGGGAAATCCTGGGAGATGGTGGAGAGCATGCATCAGAGTGACCCTAACCAGCAGTGAGGAAGTTAGAGTCTTTCTCTACCAATTCCCCCTCTACCACTGGATTGAGTGCTGCTGTCAGGGTTATTCATTCACACTTCTGGCTCAGCCTGTGAGCTTGCCCCCGGGCAGGTGGAGAATCACAGGTATGCTCAGCCACCAGTGAGGTGAAATGCTGAGAGGAAAGGATGGGACACCAGCAGGGTACGCTGGAGATCTTGGTCAGGAAACCACACTCCGTGCCCAACAAAGCAAAACAAAAGAATTTCTACATCGACCCAGAGGCCGGAACACAGCACAGAAACAGACACAAAATACAGAGCTCTTGGAACAGATATAAATAAAATGTTACAGGATTGTGCAAATGGGGGAAGGAAGGGGATAAGAACTACAGAGAGAGAAACCATTCTCTGGGTTAAAAAAATAGGTCTACGGCAGGTACTTTGCAAACATCCTTAGTTATCTACTGGTAATGATTTGGTACTTAAAGTCAACTTTGAGCAATTCCAAATCATCTTGGAGCAAGGACACAGTGAGATAAATAGACTCTGGGAGAGCAAACAGTGAGGGGAGTATTTAGACTGGACAGAAGAAAGGCGATTCTTTTAACTCCACCTGGTGAAAGGCTTTCATTAACTCCTTAAAGAGGAGAAATTGAAAGTTTATGTAAGAACCTCATTGTATGTTTTTATACAGTTTATGGGATGTTTTAAATCAACTGTGGTCATGTTCAACTAATTCTCCTATGATTTTCATAGAAAGCCCTGAGTTAAAGAACTCTTGTGGACATTTTTGTTGTTGTTATGTATTTGTATGTTTAGTTCTTTAAAATTTGTTTACATTCTTTCAGGAGATAAACTACTTCCCCCAAAGTGGCACAGGCTCTGGACTCAGACTGCTTGCCTTTGAACCCTGTCTCTACTAACTGCTTAGCTGGATGACCTTGAGCCACTTGCTGAACTTCTCTGAGCTTCTATCTTCTTGTCCATAAGATCTGGAACCTACCGCCTAGGAATGTGGTGAAGATTAAATGAGCTAAGTTTATATAAATGTTTGGCATACTATGAGTACTCCATAAACGTCAGGTATTTTGTTAGAATAACAGTTCTGGGAAGCCTTAATTACGGAAGTCAAGGTTCAGGTGCTCCAAATAAACACAACTGGTGAACCAGCTCTCCGGGCAGGAGGCTGCTTCATCAAGCCCTTTTGTGTCTGTGCATGCCCGCGCTGAGCACAGGGGCAGACTCTGGAGCCTGGGTGTCAGTATTTCACATTCTCTTCTTGGCCTGTGGACACACCCAGAGTATGTTTTGGGGGAAAACTCCAGGGCTGTGAGTCATTATTGGCCTAATAAAGAGTAGAGCCCTGTCCTGAGGAAAGGGCACCCAAAGAGGCCCAGAAGCAAAAATGCCCATGATGAAAATGAAAGGACTGTGTCATGAGCATCAAACCATAGTACTTCCTGGCATATTTAACCCCTTTCAAAAAGAAAACAAAATAAAAAGAAGCAAGTCAACAAACTTCAAAGAATTCCCTGTACGATTATCACAAGAATATATTTCTTTGTCATTAATTAGCGTCTGGCTTATGACACAGATTGGAAGATTGCAAACTAGTGTATAACGAATGGATAAACAAGGTTACACTGTATAGCACACAGAACTATATTTAATATCCTGTGATAAACCCTAATGGAGAAGAATATGAAAAAGAATATATAAAAATCACTGTTTTTACAGCAGAAACTAATATGTCGTAAATCAACTATACTTCAATAAAAATTAAAAAAAATCTGTTGAAAAGAAAATAAAAAAACAACAAAAAGAAGAAATTAGAGCTGTTTTCCTTAAGGAATCATGAACTCTAATAAACAGGCTAAACAGGAATGTGGGCTCCTGAGAGATAAAAGCCAGGGTAGAGCCCCCGTATTTTATGTTTGTTGTTTCATGATAAATGACTTTGATTAAAGCTTAGTGCCCGAATCCAACTCTTCTTGTGCCAACTTTTGTTCAGAGTGTGCCTCTCTGCTTCATTTCACTGCTGAGCAGAATGATTCTCAAGGCCAAGAGTAGTTATGGAAGTATCATAATTTAGTTAAAATGTATTGAAGGCACATGCGATGACAAAAACCTTATCGATTTCAGGCTCTTTTCTATTTGACTCCTGGTAAGAGACACTTGAATAACTAACTGGACAGAAAGTTTTCTCATGAAAGATAGTTTAAGGTGTTAATAGCACAAGTCATTGAAGAAAAAAAATAATCTCATTCAGAAATGCCACATTTAAACATTGAAAATCATACAGCAGTTGACAGAACACTGTAAATCAACTACATTAAAAATTTTTTTTTAAAAAGAAACACACACACACAAAAGAACACTGAAAATCTTACTTTTATCCACACATACTTTATGGGAGATAATTCTGAAGATCAAATAATATGAACATTTAGGATGAGGTTGCCCATCATAATTTAAGGGCAGTGGGCCGGGATGCTTATGGGGAAAATTTATCTCAACTCTTGTGGGAGAGATTTTGTTCGTGGCAAGTCTGTGAAGATCAGGACACAATCTGTAAAAAGACCAGGCTCCTTAAGATATTGTTACTCTCAATACACATTTTTCCTCAGGAAGAGCAGCGAGCTCTTGTATGAGAGCAAGGAGAAAAAAAGGGAGTAAAGAGTAGATCTGAAAAAAATTTGGGGTGTCTGCTATGTTCTCTGAGATAAGGAGTTAATCAGTTTATGAGAAACTACTATTCTTGATCTGTAGTTGTTCTACAAAGAGTGGAAATAACAGAATCTATTCTTATTACTGAGAGTTTGTGCTATTCGGTTGTTGCCTTAAATTCTTTTCCTTAGTTTATATTTCAGATATGAATAAAAGTCCATGAGTGGAATTTGGTAACATTCCCCATGGAGTCATAAATGGCACGTAGTCAAATTCCAATTCTTGCTGGGCTATTATTGTCAAGTTCTATTTCCTAATGATCCCCCAACACACCCCCTTTGCTGCTCAAATGGTTAGTGCTATGGCTCCTTTCGTTTCAAGTGTTCCATGTGGTTTGTTCCTGCTGCCTTAGGGAACTTTGTCCTCCACATACTTAGGACAAAGACCTGGACAACCCGAGTCCCTGAACCACACGCCTTTCAAGGCCAGTATGTGGAGCAAGCCACACTGCTGTGTACATGTGATGACTGTTGTCCATTTTGGGGATAATACCCAGCTGGGTTTATATTTGATGAGCTGTCTACAAAAGCAGAAGGAGTTGGTAACCTGGGCTAGTCAATTCATTATTCTAATCATCATGTCCCTATAAATCATATGTGTCCCTCAGATGGGAAACTAGGCTTAACTGGAGAATCTGGGGGTGAAGAAAATTTAAGAAAAGGAAATAAAAGGGTCAAATCTGGTGTCTAATTCATTTGAGATTGGTTCTTACAGATATAATTTCCAAGACTTTTTGGCAAACATGGGGAGCTAGAGGAAATGGAAGCTCAGCAAAGTGTCTGCAAAGTTCCACTGGTCCTTTAGGGCCAGAGGGAGGTTATTTTAGGATTAGAAATATGTGCTTTTAAAATGTGCCTATTTGGAGTTCCCATTGTGACTGAGTGATGATGAACCAGACTAATATCCAGGAGGACTTGAGTTCTATCCCTGGCCTCACTCGGTGGGTTAAAGGATCCAGCAATGCCACTTTACTAAGTGAAGTAAGTCAGAAAGAGAAAGACAAACACCATATGATATCACTTACATCTGGAGTCTAATATACAGCACAGATGAACCTTTCCACAGAAAAGAAACTCATGGACTTGGAGAATAGACTTGTGGTTGCCAAGGGGGAGGGGTAGGGAGTGTGATAGATTGGGAATTTGGGGTTAATAGATGCAGACTATTGCCTTTGGAATGGATAGGCAATGAGATCCTGATGCATAGCACCTGGAACTATATCTAGTCACTTATGATGGAGCATGATAATGTGAGAAAAAGAATGTATATATGTATGTCAATTTCTGTTGCACAGCAAAGTGGCCCAGCTATACATCCAGATACATTCTTTTTTTTCACATTATCCTCCATCATGTTCCATCACAAGTGACTAGACATAGTTCCATGTGCTATACAGCAGGATCTCATTGCTTATCCACTCCAAATGCAAGAGTTTGCATCTACTAACCCTAATTCCCAGTCCCTTCCAGTCCCTTCCCCTCCCTCTTGGTAACAAGTCTATTCTCCATGCCCATGAGTTTGTTTCTTTTCTGTAGATAGATTCATTTTTGCCATATATTAGATTCCAGATATAAGTGATATCATATGGTACTTGTCTTTCTCTTCCTGACTTACTTCACTCAGTGTGAGAGTCTCTAGCTCCATCCATGTTGCTGCAAATGGCATTATTTTGTTCTCCTTTATGGCTGAGTAGTATTTCGTTGTGTATATATGCCACATCTTCTTAATCCATACATCTGTCAATGGACATTTATGTTGTTTCCATGTCTTGGCTATTGTGAATAGTGCTGCAGTGAACATATGGGTACATGTGTCTTATTCAAGGAAGAAATTTTACTTTACATTATTAAAGAGGAAATATTTTCTAGGTTATTTTTTGAATAAATCCAAGTTTTGGTATATTAAGTTTGCTAAAGAAAGGTGGAAGGTAGTTACTCTTCAGTACTTTTTCATCTGAATTTTTTTTTAAGGGCTGCATGTGCAGCATATGGAAGTTCCCAGATTAGGGGTTGAATTGGAGTTGCAGCTGCCACCCCACACCACAACCACAGCAATGCAGGATCCCGGCTGCGCCTGTGGCCTACACTATAGCTCATGGCAACGTCAGGTCCTTAACCCACAGAGCAAGCCCAGGGATTGAACCTGCATCCTCATCATTAATAGTCGGGTTTGTTATTGCTGAGCCACAACAGGAACTCCCATCTGAACAATCTTTTTTTTTTTTTTTGTCTTTTTGCTATTTCTTGGGCCGCTCCCGCGGCATATGGAGATTCCCAGATTAGGGGTCTAATCGGAGCCATAGCCACCAGCCTACGCCAGAGCCACAGCAACGCGGGATCCGAGCCACGTCTGCGACCTACACCACAGCTCATGGCAATGTCAGATCTTTAACCCACTGACCAAGGGCAGGGATCGAACCCACAACCTCATGGTTCCTAGTCGGATTGGTTAACCACTGCGCCACCACGGGAACTCCCTGAACAATCTTAATCATGGATTTCAGCATGTCTCTATTTTACTTCTTCTTTTTCCTGGAACAAACTTGATTGACTTGGTTTATTAAAAGAAATTCTGTATTTGGGTAACTGCTTGTCTGAAAACAGGAAGAACCATGACATTTCATACCACTTTTTTTGTGGGGGTACTCCCTCGGCACATGGAAGTTCCAGGGCCAGGGACTGAATCTGAGCCACGGCACCTGCAGCAATGCAGGATCCTTGACCCACTGCGCCAGGCTGGGGATCAAACCCGCACCACCACAGAGACAATACCAGATCCTTAACTTGCTGTACCACAGTGGGCACTCTACTTCACACTGTTTTATTTGTAGTTTGTGGGGGAAAGATCTCAGTAATAATACTACTAATGCACTAAAAATGTTTTCCCAGGATGTTTGATTTTTAAAACTAATTTATAACCTAAAATCTGCAATGTGAAATTTGTATTTAAAGGGTGGACTATAGGGTCACAATCATGCCAAATAACCTAATTTCATTATTCTCTTGGGAGAGACCTCCTTCTTTGCTCTTTCTACTCCACCTCCCAGTCCCAAGGATTCCAGGTAGTAACCTTACTATATACTACCATGACTTATAGGAGTGATTTATTTATTTGTCTTTTTAGGGCCGCACCCGTGGCATATGGAGGTTCCCAGACTAGGGGTGGAATTGGAGCTGTAGCCGCTGTCTTATGCCACAGCCACAGAAACTCCAGATTCTTAACCCACTGAGCCAGGCCAGGGATCGAACCTGCGTCCTCATGGATGCTAGTCAGATTCGTTTCTACTGAACCACCATGGGAACTCCTATAGGAGTTCCTTTTCAAAAAGGATCTGGGGTGACTGCTTTTTTAGTAGAAGCTTTTGACAAAATAATGAGTAGTAAGAAATGGTATTTTTAGCAAGGGTAGCAGTGGGTAGAGGAGAAGGAGAAGAGACTGGCCCCTAGATGAGGGCAGCCCTTTGTGAAGAGCTCCCATCTCTTGCCTTTGCCTAATTTCCTGAAGGACAGAGTTTGGTTTCCCCAGGAGATGTTTTTTGCTTTTTAGGGCTGGCCCCGTGGCATATGGAAGTTCCCAGGCTAGGGGTCAAATTGGAGCTGCAGCTGCCGGTCTATACCTCAGCCATAGCAACGCAGGATGCAAGCTGCGTCTGTGACCTACACTGCAGCTCACAGCAATGCTGGATGCTTAACCCACTGAGCACAGCCAGGGATAGAACCCACGTCCTCATGGATACTAGCTGAACCACAAGGGGAACTCCCCAGGAGATGCTGTGCCGTGCCTCCCTCCTCAGAACCCACACGCCGAAGAAAAAGTGAGATAAGTACACAAACAACTGTGGTTCTAAACAAATCCACAGTTGAGTGATTTTTAAAAGTTTTAGAGGCTATTTTAAAAAGAAATACAGCTGTAGTATTGTCAAGGATAAAAACTGAATTAACTGCCAAGAAGTACTATCTAATTTTAGTTACCGATGATGACTCAAGTTTTTGCTGAAATGTCAGACATTTTTGACCTTTAAATCATGTTAACATGTTCTAACTAGTTTTAAAAGAACTAATCTTAAATTCGGATGTATGGAAAACTTTAATTTTCTGATAACTGGTTGGTTTGGGGGCACATGTCACAGGAAAAGGAACAAGGAGGTTTTGCTTGGAATCAGGCCACTGGGGTTGTTTGGCTCCCAGGGGGACAGTCTTTAAGGACATAGAGAGTCTAGGCTAAGGAAAACATCTTAGAAGCACCACAGTTCATGTAAGCAGTGCCCGAGTTGCTTCACTGAATGTGAAGCTAAGAAGTCTCCTAATAACTGATCATCAGAGTGTCATTAAGTGTCAGCTTAATGACGTTTATACAAGGCTCAAGGAGCTGAAGAAAAGCACATCAGATTTTAGAGCAGTCAAAAGAATGACACAGTTAAAATATAAATGTCTTTCTTAAAAACTGGTCATTACCAGAGGGAAAAATATCAGACTGCTGAGAGATGAAAGGTCTCAGGTCACTCACTGAGCCTTTGTGGGCCTCTACAGAGCAGCAGAGAAATACAACTCTGCTCTACCTCCCAGAGCAGCAGAGAAACACAGTTCTGTGGCTCAGGGCATCACCCTTCAGGGTGTCCCTCATAGGCTATCCTGAGCCAGAGGATGATAATTCCCAGAGCTGGCTGCATGACGGGAGAAAACTCACCGGGGAGGAAGACAAATGTTTTATAATAAGTATGAGCAATTGGCTGAAGGGAGCAATTACTTTTATCTTTGCTACTGAGCCTTTGGATTCTGGCAAATATTATTTATGCTTCTTGGCAAAGGCTGGATTTTAATTTCTTGGCAAAACAGACACACAGACATCGTTTTTACAATATCTAGTAAAAGACCCTGCTTTGTAAACACTCATTGGACAGGGTTTAAAAGCTACAGAAGGGGAATAATTCACATCTGCCTCCTTAAATCTTCCAAGAGGAAAGAATTCTTCATGAGAAGAGAACTCTCTGGCAGCAGTTGACAGAAATGAGTTTCTTTGGTAAAAGTATTTGGTCTGTCTCCTCTTCTAAATGTTCTCACTGATCCTGAGAGACAGGTTCAATTCTTGTTACCGCTTAAAACAAACAGCCATACCCTATAGGCCACCTTTTGGTTCCTCATAAAATCTGGGGCAGGACAGGCTCATCTTATCGTTCTTCCTGTCTGGTGTGAATACGACAGTGTAATTTCAGCTCTGTGAAGTCACTGAGAACAGGGGGCGGGGGGCACGGGGTGGGGGGGGGAGCGATTAGTGATGTTATGAAGTGTCACTTAGGGCAGAATGCCCTATGAAAGCCAGGCCAAGGACCCAGGCATAAGTGAGCTGCTGGCACATGGTACTAAACAAAGCTGACAGAAATAAAACATGGAGTTCCTGAACCCAATGCCCTTTTCCTATGAGAAAGTGCTCTGATAAGGAAAAGTGTTTTGTGTCGTGAAACAGACTGCCTGCTGGCTGGGGTCACGCCACTTAGAAGGAGGCACTAGAACGCGATGCACATTTGATACAGGTTTGTGATCAGATTCTAAAGAGCCACTGTTTTGTTCAAAGGGAAAAGTATTGGGTGGAAAACTCACCTAGCTGATTATTTATTTATTTATTTTTTACTTCTAAGTAAGTACTTGATATCTGGTATCTGTAACTTCGGCTGGTAAACGCAGCCTAAGTTACATGCTATAAGTTACAAGTGGTCATGAAAGAGCTGTCCCTTAATTCAGGTTCTGTTACCATTAACAAGGATTTAACTTTTCATAGTTTAAGCCCTATTCTGATAAGAAAAAACTACTATTTATACCCAGCCATTCTGGAGTTCCCATTGTGGTGCAATGGAGACAAATCTGACTAGTATTCATGAGGTTTCGGGTTTGATTCCTGGCCTTGCTCATTTGGTCGGGGATCCAGCATTGCTGTGACCTGTGGCAGAGGCTGGCAGCTACAGCTCTGATTTGACCCCCAGCCTGGGAACCTCCATATGCTGCAGGTGTGGCCCTAAAAGAAAAAAAGTTCATCTATACTCAGCCATTCTTATTATATAATTTCTAATACAAAGCAAGGATAAGAAATACACACACACACACACACACACACGTATATATGTGTATACACACACACACACACGCAAACATATATAACCTCCAATTTGAATCCCAGGTCAGACATTGTTAATTGATCATGCATTCCAATAAGCTTTCAGGAGTCTTCTCAACAGAGCACTCCAGGCAGCTGTCACCCAAAAGACTCCTTATAAGGCTACAAGAGTGTGTCATGGCACAGGAGGCAGGAATGCAGGAATGCTTTGACTTGGTGCAGAAGCAGAAGGCTGTTGAAACATTTTCTTTACCTTTCACTTCTGTTTTCCATGAGCATCAGTGACAGGAAGAGTAATGGCTCCCCAAGATCCTAATTCCTGGAACCTGTGAAACTTTACATGGCAAAAGGGCCTTGGCCAATATGACTAAGGTAAAGAACTTGAGTTGGGGAGATTATCCCGGATGATTCAAGTGGGCACAATATGATCACAAGGGTCCTCAAAAGCGGGAGGCCAGAAAGTCAGAGTCAGAGAAGATGTGAGAATGGAAGCACAGGTTACAGTGATACAACCGTTAAGTCAAGGATTGCAGGAGCCTCTAGAAGATGGAGAAAGTGATGAAATGGAACATCTCCCTGAGCCTCCAGAAGGAACGCAGCCCTGCTAACCCACTTCAGACTTCTGATCTCCAGAACTGTAAAATAATAAATTTGCTTGTTTAAGCCAAGTTTATGGTAATTTGTTACAGCATCAATAGGACATTAATACAGTATTTACCTCATTTAATTTGTTTTCTCTCTACTAGCCAAGAGACTTTTTTTTCCACCTGCCCTTGAGTTCATGTGGTAAAAGTCTTCCCAGAGCACTCAGACTTACATGTGGCACAGAGGTTCTAACTCAATCCTATGGGTTCCATTTCCAAATTCCAGAAAGAGAATGAAATCAGGTCAGCTGGGGTCAGGGGTTCCCCCTCTGGATGGTTGACCAAAACCAAGGTGTAGGGGTCACAGAGAAGAAGCAAGGCTGCCAGGAAACCACCCCCATTGCTGGGTGGGGGAGCTCCCGGAGATGAGGAGCAGGGCAGACCTCTCAACCAGGTAACTGCTACATTGTTCATGCCTTCGTTTATTGACTTTCTAAATTCGAAATTTCATTTTACAAAGTCCATGCATTGGGGGTGTTGTAGATGATCACACTGATGGTTTCATGCCTCTCTCTATACCTTCTGGTAGTGCCCTTCTAACCAGATCTGACCTTGACCACATGCCTTGCTTTGGCTGATGGGACAATAGCAAACTTAATGAAAATGAAAATGGTCTTGTAAAAGCACTTGCATATTTCTACTTCTCTTGGAGCCTTATCTCAGGCCAGCCTAGTAGAGGATGAGAGACCATGTATGCCAGAACCAAATCATTCTAGCCAAGACCATCATAACCAGCCAGTCCCCAGCTGACCTGAGAGCTGACCTCAGATGCATAAATGAGCCCCACTAGCCCAGCTCTGATGAACACAATTACTGAGCCAACCTCCAGACTCATAAGTAAGAATAGATGTCACTTGTTGAATGCCACTGGTGTTTCATGGTGGTTACACAGCATTACTGTGGCAATAGATAACTATTTCCTTAATTCAGTTGCCGTTAAGGCTGATTCTAATTATTTTAGACAAAAATTGGCTTTCAGCATCTCAGCCAGAGATTAGATCTGAAGTACCAGAAGAGCAGAAGGCAATGTTTTTTTTTTTTTTTGCAAGTCTCTTCTTTATCCAGCCCTCTAGCACTACACTAAGTGCTTTCACAAAGCCAACCTCATTAGAGCTTCATAAACACTCTGTGAGGTGGGTTTGTTTATATGTGAAGAAATTGAAGCTCAGTGAGAGTTAAGCAACTTGCTCAAAGTTGCTTCCATACTACATCCAAGAATACAGATTTGATCCCAGATCTGTCTATTGCAAAGCCTCCTCTTGCTATAAGGCCACCCATAGTGCCCAGATTGTAGATGGCAGCAAATAAAAATATAGGACTCTCAGTTAAATTTGAACTTCTGATAAAAAATTATTCATTGTTTATTTGAGGTTCACATTAATTGCTGTCCTGTATTTTACCTGGCAACCCTACTAACATGAAGCTCATTTTTGAGGTGAGGGAGAGATCTGTAAATTATGGCAGGTCTCACTCCACCCTGGTGAGAATATATTTTAAAACCCCCTGATGATTATGCTAGCAGAAGTCATGCAAGCTCTGAAGGAAGGAAGTGGAGGCCCTGCACTCACACTCCCAAGAGCCTCTAACTCTGCAAGATTTGTAACCTCAAATGCCTTCTAAGATAGTCTCCCAGCCACGAAGTGGGAACATCCAGGCCCCTTTGCTGAGTCTTTTCTGGGTTTCTTCAAAGAGGAGTGGAAAGCATAGAAACACTTGGTGTATGTTGCTGGTTATTAGTGAATTTTAAAGTCTGAGAATACAGGATTTTTTTTTCTTCCTATGCATAAGAAATTAAAGACAGATCAGAATGAATAATAGTCAGCCCATATGGTGCTTATTTTGTACAGGAATTTCCCTGAACATTTAAAATATATTAACTCATTTAATCCACACAAAAGCCCTATGAGGCAAACACTATTATCATCATCTTATTTTACAAGTGGGGAAATAGATAAATTAAGAATGTAACCTACACAGCCAGTACATGGTATTTCTGCAGTTCAAAGTCAGGCTGTCTAATATTAGAGTTCATATATTTAACCACCATGCTATACTGCCTCTCAGCAAGTGTCTACTGAATTTGTACTATGTGCCAGGCATTTTTCAAGGTCCTGGGATACAATAGTGAGAAATATAGACTCTGCCTTTGTAGATTGTGCATTCTAATGAGGACAGGAAGAAAATATAGAGGTGAAAAAAATGAGTTCCAATAATGCTAAGTGCTATGAAGATAATAAAGCAGGGTCATATGATGGAGAGCATCTAGCGGAAGGATGGTTGCATTAGAATGGAGAAGTATTTTTTGAGGAAGTGGCATTCGAGCTGAGATCTTATAAGAAAAAGGAGCCAGACATGCAAGGATGTGGAGGAAGAGCCTGCTAGGAAAAGGGAATGCTCTTGTAGCAAAGGCATTTGAGAAATAAAAGTATGCTAGTGTTGCTGTGATGGAACTGGAATGGGAGAGGGGTCAGATGTTGCCTGAGGGGCACGACCAGGTCATGGAGTGCTCCATGGGCCATGGTGAAGGACAACTGTAGTCTCAGTGGGATGGACAGATATTGGGGAGCTTTAAGTATGGGAGAGGCATGATCTGATTTCGAGCTCCAATGGTCACTGTAGATGAGATGTGAAGGGTGCCATGCACCAGTGCAGGGGGGGTGTGGCTGACAAAAGCTGAAGTAAGGGGATCACTTTGAAGGCTATTGCAGTAGTTCCTGAGAGAGATAAGTGATTCAGACAAGGGTAGCAGAGTGGATGGATTTGGGGTATGTTTGTGGGGTGGACCTGGCAGGACTTGCTAATGGCTTATAGGTAGGGAGTGAGAGAAAATGAATATGAGCAATGAAAGCAGGTTGGTAGGTTTTTGGCTTGAGCAGCTCAGGGAATGCAGGGCCATGTAATACCATGAGGAAACCTGGGGATGGAGCAAATTAAGGGTGGAAGAATAGAGTTCTATTTTGACCATGTTAAGTCTGAGATGTTTAAGAGACACCCAAGATGGGCTAAGAGGGAGTCAGCTGAACTGTTATTCTGTCCTTCCTTTGTCTGTATGTCCTCTCTTTCTTTTGCTCCATGTAAACCCAGAAACAAAACTCAGGACATCTCTTAGATCCTTAAATAGAACTCAGTCACACACAAAAGCATTAAGGAGAAATGTAAACTGAAGACTTTGTTCAGAAGCTGGGAGGCATCTTATGTCATAAATCCCACAGCAAACAGTTTAAACACTAATTAGACAACTCTTTCCCAAGGGCTCTTTCTGGTCCTTGGCCACATCTTCATGAGAGTTTTCTTTCTCTCTTCTTTCTTCTACACAGCACACCCAGAGGCTCAGTTTCTTTTTCAGAAGTATTTCTGCTGTGCACTGACCGCCTTCAGACTTCAGATTCCTCCCTCTGCTACTACACAGAACTGTTCAGCTCTGCCCCCCTGCTTACAACCAAACTTAAACACCCTACCTATTAGGCTGCTTAGCAAAGAAAGTCTCCTTTAGGTACCAAGGTCCATCTGCCCTAAAATTTAGAGGCTTTAGGGATATAAATGAGAGTAAACGTTTCCTGTTTTGTAAGTATGTGTATGTATACACATAAAAATGAATATCTTGGTCCTTGTCCCTCAATCTTAAGAACTGTCCTTTAGACATGAATGAATTATTCATGAGCTATTTATCATTATAGATTTTAGTGTGAGATTTTTTTCCAAAATCACAATTGCTGCACTTATGATTTCCTCATATGTTACCTTGTTTGAGGATGATTTGAATCCTTGTATTTTTAGTTCTTTATTGTTGCTGTTTTCTTATTCAATCTTCTAAGACCGGAGGGAAGAGCATGCTTCTTGTATCTTGGTTAGATAAGACAAACCATGATCTGTGTGATCATCTGATGTCTGCACTATTTTCAAAAGATACCAGCCAGGTGCCAGGCCCCATGCTAAACAAGTAGCACCAAGTCCCTGCTGTCAAGTTTGTATTCTCACAGGGAAGGTTGTGTTCTAGAAAAATCTGGATGACAAGATTCAGGAAAAAGATTATGCATTTTATCGTGTAGTCTGCTTAAAGAGTAAGTATTCTCTCCTTATTTCAGAAAGGCTGCTTTGCAAATAACAATCACTAATGTGACCAAAAAGAAATCTCATCCTAACATTGCTTTTACTGACGTGCAGTATTTATAAATTTTGCAGTGTTTCTTAGGAACAGAACTCCCCAATTTATCTCCTGTGGTACGGTTAAAACAAAAACAAAAACAAAAACAAAACAAAAAACAAAAACCAAGAACTGCCAGCTAGCCCTGCACTAGAAAGGAGTGTTTATTAGTTCCAAAAAGTAGTGTGTAAATCAAGCATTCCTTCATGCTGAGCAAGGCAGGCAATCTGGATTCAGCATAGCCAGAAAGAGATCTCAACCAGAGGCCGCTGAATCTCTTAGCCACTTTTCAAGAAGCTGTCATTTCTCTATGACTGTTTGAATGGTAACTCAGGATATAAAGCCCAGAAAATCAGCAGCAGATTCTCTATTAAATAAGTGGTGGTAACATTTTCCGTTCGTAATCCTTCCGAAAACATGAGCTGGTGTCAGGAAACAGCCTCAAAAGTAAATGGGTTGGAGATCACTTTTCCTTTTTCCCAGTTGTGACTATAAGAGCCATGGTAACCAAAAAAGCTCTGTCTGATTAAACCAATGACATTATGTCCCATATCAGATTTATGTCAATAGGCAAAAAAAATGAAACTCGGGTCTATGAAAAATATTGGGAAAGCCAGGAATTGGCAACAGTTTTTGTTTTGGATTTGTCGTTTGGCTACCTTCTCTGGAAGAGCAACAGGAAATGCCCTGAGTCAAGAGTCAATAGCAGCACACATTGTCCTGGGCAAATGGACAATTGTCCGGGCACAGCACTATCCAGGGATCTCTGACTAGGGAGTGTCACCAAAGTTGTCATTATGAGGTCTCGCCTTCAAAGAAACACCACCTGGCTGCTTCCATTGCTCCCCTCCCCCGACCTTAGTTGATTTTCTCACCACAGCAAAATTTACACATTTATGTGCCTAGTCTTTGCAGAGTTGCTCCTTACTTTATTTCTCCAATAAAGTAAGAAATATTGGTTATTTTATTTTCAATAAAATAACTGTTGGTTATTTTATTTTTATTTTCAATAAAATAACTGTTGGTTATTTTATTTTTATTTTCAATAAAATAACTGTTGGTTATTTTATTTTAAAAATTTTCAGACTCACAGAAAGCATGGAAAGTAATGTAACAAAGATGTAGAAGCCCACTATTCAAATTTAACAATGTATTTTATATAATTCAGATGTTTAAGACCACATCCCTTTTGTGCCATCCCATTTCTCCCTTCCCATCCCCAGAGATAAACACCGTTGGAGAGTTACTGGGTATTCTTTCCTTCTAAGTTTTGGAAATTTTATTACAGACGTCTGCATTGATAGCAATATTTGGTTCACTTTCTTGTTTTCAGATTTTACACAAGTATCGGTCTATAAAAGTCTGAAATTTGTCTTTTTTTTTTTTTATTCAGCATTGCTTTTGAGAACTATCTGTAGGGAAGCATTTAGATCTAGTTTATCCATTCATTCTAATTGATGTGGAACTATCCCACAATTTATTCATTCACTGTGTTAAAGCTCTTTCCTCCTTGTAATATCAAAGAATGTTACTGTGAGCATTTATGTACACATCTCCTTATACCAAAACAATGTTTTCTATGGTGAACTTCTAGAAGCGGAATTGCTGGGTGGGACATATTAATACATATTTTCACCTTTATCGGTGATTGCCAAATTGGTCTTACAAAGTTGCTCCAGTGTGCATTGCTGGCCATGTATTACAGATTCCATTTCCTTGTATCCTCACTAATATCACATGTTATCAGACTCTTACAGTATTACTTGCCTGATAGGATGCAAAATATGTTTTCATTTGCATTTTCCTAATTATTGATGAGGCCAAGTGTTTTCTCTCTCTCTCTTTTTTTTTTTTTTTGTCCAATTAGGTTCTTTCTTCTGTAAATTGCCTGACCATGTCCTTGCTCATTTTTCCATTGTGTTATTTGTATTTTCTTGTAGATCTACACGAGTTCTTTTTTATATTCTAGATAAACTTTTGGGTTCATGGGTGGCAAAGGTCTCAGAGTTTGTGGTTTGTCTTTTTACATTAGTTACGGTGTCTTTTATTGTGTAGGAGTATTACGTTTTGATGTATATAATTTACCCTTTGTGCTTTTTTCTTGCGGTAAAATACACATAGAATAAAATTTACCATTAGTGACACTTAGAAAACTTACAATGATGAGCAATCCTCATCTTTACCTAGTTCCAGTGCATTTTTACGACTCAAAAGGGACTGCAGGAGTTCCTCTTGTGGCACAGCAGAAATGAATCTGACTAGTAACCATGAGGTTTTGGATTTGATCCCTGGCCTTGCTCAGTGGGTTAAGGATCCAGCATTGCTGTGAGCTGTGGTGTAGGTCGCAGATGGCTTGGATCCTGTGTTGTTGTGACTGTGGTGTGGGCCGGCAGCTGTAGCTCCAATTCAACCCTTAGCCTGGGAACCTCCATATGCTGCAGATGCAGCCCTAAAAAAAAAAAAAAAAAAAAGGAAAGAAAAAAGAAAAAGGGACTCCATGCCCATTAAGCAGTGACTCTCTGTTTTTACCCCACCCAGCCTCTAGCAACCACTAATCTGCTTTGTGTCTCTATGAATCTGCCCACTCTGTATATTTCATGTGAATGGAACTATATAACCTGTGGCTTTTTTTCTTTTTCGCCTTTTCTAGGGCCGCTCCCGAGGCATATGGAGGTTCCCAGGCTAGAGGTCTAATCGAAGCTGTAGCCACCAGCCTATGCCAGAGCCTAACCTGTGGCCTTTTATGACTGGTATATTTCACTTAGTTTCTAAGGTTCATCCATGTTGTAGCAAGTAGCCATACTTTGTTATTTTTCATGGATGAAAAACATTGGTTTGTATGGATTTACCACATTATGCTTATTCATTCATCAGATAATGAACATTTGGATTGTTTTAGCTATTGTGAATAGTGCTGCTATGAACACGGACATACAAGTGTCTGTTTGAGTCTCTGTTTTCAATTTTTGGAGTATATTCCTAGGAAGTGAATTGCTGGGTCATATGGGAATTCTGTTTAACTTTTTGTGGAACACCCAATATGTCTTCCACAACAGTGTACCATTTCACATTCCTACCAACAATGTATGAGGGATCCAATTTCTCCACATCCTTACCAACACTTGGTATTTTCCATCAAAAAAAAAAAAAGTTATGATTGCCATTCTGGTGGGTGGGAGTCGTACCTCATGGTTTTGACTTGCATTTCCCTAATGGCTAATGATATTAAGCATCTTTTCATGGTTTTTGGCCATTTTTATATATTCTTTGGAGAAATGTCTATTCAAGTCCTTTGCCCATTTAAAAAGTGAGTTGTATTTTTGTTGTTGAGTTGTCCTAACTCTTCATATATCCTGGATACTAGATACTTATTAGGTACATAATTTGCAAATATTTCTCCCATCTATAGGTTCTTTTCACTTTCTTTTTTCTTTTTCTTTTTTCTTTTGTCTTTTTGCTATTTCTTGGGCTGCTCCTGTTGCACATGGAGATTCCCAGGCTAGGGGTCGAATTGGAGCTGTAGCCACCGGCCTACGCCAGAGCCACAGCAACGCGGGATCCGAGCCGCGTCTGCAACCTACACCACAGCTCATGGCAATGCCGCATCCTTAACCCACTGAGCAAGGTCAGGGATAGAACCCTCAACTTAATGGTTCTCAGTCGGATTCGTTAACCACTGAGCCACGACGGGAACTCCTCTTTTCACTTTCTTGATGGTGTTCTTTGATGAACAAAATTTTTAATTTTGATGAAGTCCAATTTATTTTATTTTTTTGTTGTTTGTCTATTGATGTCATATTTAAGAAGCCACTGGTAAGTCCAAGGGCATGAAGATTTACCCCATTAAAAAAAATATTTTTATGGTTTTATTTCATATTAGGCTTTTGACCCACTTTGAGTTAATTTTTATATAATCGTACTTTACTGTAGACTTATAGAAGCTCTTTCTATATTCTCAATACTATTTTGTGTTAAATGGATGGCAAAAGCCTTTTAGAGTTTGTGCTCTGTCTTTTCATTTAATTCATAGTGTCTTTTACTGTGTAAAAGTATTACATTTTAAAGTATACAATTTATTATTTGTGCTTTTTGGGTTTGTTTAAGAAATCTTTCTCTTTATGAGGTCAAATTTGCCTTTTTTTTTTTTTTCTTTTTCTTTTTTACAGCCATACCTGCGGGATATGGAAGTTCCCAGGCTAGGGGTCGTGTCAGAGCTGCAATTGCAAGTCTACGTCACAGCCACAGCAACACTAGATCGGAGCTGCATTTGTGACCTACGCCTGAGCTTGTGGCATTGCTGGATCTTTAACCCACTGAGCAAGGCTAGGGATCAAACCTGTATCCTTGGTTCTCAACCCACTGAGCCACAACAGTAACTCTTGCCTGTGTTTTCATATTTTCCTCATCTTTAAATCTACACAATTTAGCTGGAATTTTAAAATAAAATATGGTGAGGTAAGGATCTAATCATTGTTTTCCCTACTTGGATAGCTAATTGTCTTAAGTATTTATTGGCTTTCCTTCCTAATTTGTAATACTACCTCTGTTATATACCAAGTTCTCATATATAATTGCCATGTTCTGAGTCTTTCATTTATACCTCTTGCCACCCAATTTAAATTACTACAGCTTTATTATAAGGCTCCTATCTATCATGGCAAATCCTCTTTCCTGGTTCTTTTCAAAATTGCATGGGTATGGTAGACAAAATGCTCCCCCCGCCAAATGTCCACATCCCAATCCTGGGACCCTTTTACGGCAAAAGGGACTTTGCAGAAGTGATTAAGTTAAAAATCTTGAGATGAAGAGATAATCCTGTATTATCTAGGTGGACCCAATGTAATCACAAGGGTCCTTTTAAGAGGAAGGCAGGAGGGTCAGAGGCAGAGAGGGAGATATAATGACAGAAGCACAGGTCAGAGTGACATGGCCATGAGCCAAGGAATGCTGGCAGCCTCCGGAAACTGGAAAAAGCAAGGGATGGACGGGTTCTCACCTAGAGCCTCCAATGGGAACACAGCCCCACTGACACTTTGATCTTAAGCCTGTAAGTTTAATTGTGGAATTCTGGCCTCCTGAATAGTAAGACAAGAAATGTGTGTTGTTTTGAAACACTAAGCTTGTAGTGATTTGTTACAGCATCAGTAGGAAAAAAAATGCATTTGGTTATTCTTGCTCTTTATTCTTCCACATGAATTCTAGAATAATTTTATTAAGTTCCACACACTCACAAAATACCACAAGATGTATTGATTGGAATTGCACAGAATTTATAGGTAAATTTTGTGGGACTTGATATCTGTACATTATTGAGCCTTCTTACACATGAGCATAATATATAAGTACATTTAGTCATCTTATATGTCTTTTAATTAAGTATTGTAATTCTCTCCATAAAGGTCTTTCACATCTTTTTGATAGATTTATTATGAGGTAATTTGCAGTTTTTTTGTTCACTTTTAATTTAATTATGTTATGTATAATTTAAATTTAATACTCTGTATTTCATTTTTTAACTATATTTTTTCATTTGTCATTGTTTGTGTATAGGAACACTATAGTTTTTCCAAACTGATCTTTTGTCCAGCAAACTTGCTAAACTTTAAAAAAAATTATTCTAATAAATTGCCTCAAGTGCCTATTGGATTTTCCATATAGATAATCATTATTTACAATGTGTCTTCCTTTCTAGTCATCATATTTCTTGCTTCTGTTTCTTGTCAAACTGCGCTGGGTAGGCTTCGAGGCCAATAGACTAGGGCAGTAATACTATTTTCTTCTCATTCTGGTCAAATGGCTTTGTAGTTGTATATGTTTTTCTCTGTTTTGAATAACATAACATCCGTGCTGTTCTGGGGATTAGCCTGTCCAAACCCTGGGGACTAGCTACCTCTTTTACACTGTCAGTTCTACAAAGATCATTCTAGAATGGACCTCCATCTTTGTACCACTTGCTTTCCTTGGCCCCAAAGACAGCCTTCTTGAGAAAGTTGGTAGGCTCACCCTTACAAATCCTGTTTATGGTATGAAGTTAAAAATATCCGCAAAGGGAGCAAGAAGCCAAATAAATATTAAAAGCAGTGTTATCTTCTTTAGAATCTCTTTTAGCAGCCTAGGAGATTTGATCCCTAGCCTGGGAACTTCCATATACCACAGATGCTGCCCTAAAAAAAAATTTGTTTTTGGATAAACAAGGTACTATTGCAAAGCACAAGGAACTATATTCAGTATTCTGTGATAAATCATAATGGAAAAGAATATGACAAAGAATATAAATAAAACTGAATCACTTTGCTGTACAGTAGAAATGAACATCGTAAATCAGCTATACTTCAATAAAATAAACTAAAAATTTTTTAATATATATATTTTGCATACACACATATATATAACTTTGTGTTGCATATGTGATTTACCATTGTAACTCTCCTCAAATCCTTTTTGGAATAAAAGGATACATGGAAGTACATGGGATACAAAAAATAAAAACAGTATTTCCATGAGGATATTTGATTTTCACAGGGCTTTCCAAAGAAAGGTCTAAAGAAGAATCCTCTTAATCAACACTTGCATTTCCGGAGAAGAATCCTCTCAGTGAACACTTTTTATTTACCGATGTTTGGAAATAAGATATACAATCATAATGATCTCTTCACAATGAAAGTAAAAATTCTTTTCTTATGTGTATATTTGCCAATGTCTCTTTTTTGTTTCTTTTTCAGCCAAAGTTAAATGCCCATGTTGGTCCTGATTCTTGTTAAGAATTTCTCTCTCAAAATAAATAGTCTGAGTTCAAAATAAAAATTTTGGATAAAGATTTAAAGTGGAGGCTGACTAAAAACCTTTTTGTATATGGTATCTGATCTAGTTTATGATTTATGTCACTATTTTGAGATCTTATCTTAAAATCATAAGAAACTCAAACCATAGCTTCTTGTTTTAACCCCTGGGGTACTGTTCTTTGGCATAAAAAGTGCAAATGTCCTCAGATATCAGTTTTATTTTATGTTTTGCCTTGAGAAAACATCATGTAAAATAATGTATTTAAGTATAACACCATTATTTCTGAGAGGTAACTTACATTCTGAAAATCTTCCTGGAATATATAATTTTGTGAATGACCAAAATGGGCTTTGTTATTTAAAGTTCTTGCTGAGTTAAAAGATGATACAGTTGGTTGACAGAGATTCATCTAACTGAATTAGAATTTTTTTTTTCTTAAAAGTTGGGTACTATTTGTAAGATTATTTGCAGGGGGAAAAAACTAGTCTGAGGTATATTTTTCTATCTATATTCAGTTTATTTTACAGATTTGGATCATGGTACAATTCCACAAGTATTGGTGAGATGCGTTATTACCATAATTAGGATATCACAGGCTATAGTTGATATGGAATGGGGTGAAGTCCTTTTAGTAAGTAAAAGAAACCATTTTTTTCTTTTCAAAGTTTTAGAAATAAAAATTATTTTTTATCTTAATGATTTTTATTTTTTCCATTATAGTTGGTTTACAGTGTTCTGTCAATTTTCTACTGTACAGCAAGGTGACCTAGTCACACACACACACACACACACACACACACACTTACACATTCTTTTTCTCACATTATCCTCCATCATGCTCCATCACAAGTGATTAGATATAGTTCCCAGTGCTATACAGCAGGATCTCATTGCTTATCCATTCCAAATGCAATAGTTTGCATCTATTAACCCCAGATTCCCAGTCCATCCCACACCCTCCTCCTCCCCCTTGGCAACCCCAAGTCTGTTCCCCAAGTCCATGAGTTTCATTTAAAAGAAACCATTTTAAAGACATGTTCAGAGGTATATATAATTTTAGAGAAAAAGCAGAGGCTGAGTTAGTTTTAGTTGCTCTAACCAGTTTTTGCACTTGTGGCATAAGGAAGTTCCCAGGCTAGGGGTTGAATCTGAGCACATCTGCAACCTACACCACAGCTCAGGGCAATAGCAATGCTGGATCCTTAATCCACTGAGCGAGGTAGGGGATTGAACCTGTGTCCTCATGGATCCTAATCAGACTCTTTTCCACTGCACTTTGATGGAAACTCCTGCTCTAACCAGTTTTAGCAAAGAATTACAAACATTATTGACCGTAATGTTGAATTAGTTCGATTTTCATTAATGTTATGGTAGGAAGAGGAGGTCAGGAATCACTTCCTCAGGCTTAAAAACGGACAGGTGTGTGCCAGGACAGGGAAACACAGGCACTGCAGACCAAGGGGCAAGTGAGCCAAGGCACAGAGGGTTGAAACCAGAAGTACCTCAGCCTGAGAGGAGAAGGCAAGGGCTGCATGAGATGAGAAGACGGAGTGAGGAAACCCAGTTCACCCTCGCTTGTCTGCTAAGGAGCTTAGATCTTACCCTCCAGAAGATAGAGAGCCAATGCAGGGAAATAGGACTTAGGAACAAATTGGTTCTGGACCATAATCACAGGTCAGACTCCTAGGTCCTACAGGTGCAATGCTATAGGGTAGGGTTCAATTCCTGGAAACCTATTTCATAAGAAGAAAAATCCAAATCATGAAAATAAACAGAAAAGAAATACTATAAAAATATATGATTTTACAAATGCGTACTAAGAGCTATGCAGTGAAGTCTACCTGTAAATCTCTTCTTTTCCTTATAAATCTCTGTGTAGCAAAAATGGAAATATTTTGTTTTTCCAAAAACCTTTGGCCTCAGTTAAAAATTAGGGTCCTTTGTGCCTAAACTTATAGCTGACAGTTAGATTCCTTCATTCATATGTTCACTCAATAAATATTTGTTGAACCTCCCTACTACATGAGATATTATTTTAATGCTAAACAAAAAAGACAAAGACCGTGCCATCATGGAGAATTTTTTCTACTTGATGAGAAAGACATAAGCGCACACACACACATTATAATGCAGGAATGAGAAAGGCAAAAAGGGTTACAAAGAAAAATTAACAGACTAAGGGGGAGAGGAAAAAGAGAGATGGGAATATTTTATAGAGTTATTTTATTTGTTTAAAATTTTAAATCATTTATCTCTTAAGAAATTAAACATTTTCATTTGTATTTACATACATGTTTACCTTTTATGGCACTTTTTATTGCTTTTTAAAAATTAAAGTATAGCTGATTTACAATGTTTCTCCAATTTGTTTTGCAGCAAACTGACCCAATCACACACAGTTCCCTGTGCTGTACAGTAGGACCCCACTGCCCATCCATTCAAAGTGTAACAGTTTGCCTCCACCAACCTCAAACTAAACATCCATCCAATTCCCTGCCCCCCCTCCCCTGGCAACAAGTCTATTCTCCTTGGCCTTGATCTGTTTCTGTTTTGTAGACCGGATCATTTGTGCTATATTTTACATTCCACAAATAAGTGATAACATATGGTATTTATCTTTCTCTTTCTGACTTATTTTACTTAGTATGAGAATCTCTAGTTCCATCCATGTTGCTGCGAATGGCATTATTTTGTCCTTTTGGTGACTGAGTAGAATTCCATTGTGTATATGTACCACATCTTCTTAATCCATTCATCTGATGATGGACATTTAGGTTGTTTCCACATCTTGGCTATTGCGAGCAGTGCTGTAATGAACATAGGGGTGCGCGCATCTTCTTGAATTAAAGTTTTGCCCAGATATATGCTCAGGAGTGGAATTGCTGGCTCATATGGTAGTTCTATATTTAGTTTTCTGAGGAACCTCCATACCGTTTTCCATAGTGGTTGAACCAATTTTTATGCCAACCAACAGTGAAGGAGGGTGCCCTTTCTTCCATACCCTCTCCAGCATTTTTTATTTGTTGACATGTTAATGATGGCCATCTTGACTGGTGTGAGGTGGTATCTCAGTGTAGCTTTGACTTGCAGTTCTCTAATAATCAGTGATGTTGGGTACTTTTTCATGAGCCTCTTGGCTGTCTGTATGTCTTCTTTGGAGAAGTGTATATTTAGGTCTTCTGCCTATCTTAGAGTTACTTGATATAAATCAAGAAAGACCTAACTGTGGAAGTGAGATTTGAGCAGAGGCCTGAATTAAATGAGATTGTCTAGGGAGGTAGGGTGATAGAGGGGCAGGTGTTTAAGTCACTTTTTCTTTGGTGATTCTTTGCTGTGAACACAGATGTAGTTTCAATCAGCTATACCACTTCTGTCATTAGGTGAACACAAATATGATGACATTGGTATTGGCATTGGTGGCGTAGGTTGTCTGTGTGTATGTATGCCTCTTATGATAAGAAAGCTTTGTACAATTGCCAGCATATAGAATCAACCTAAATGCCCATCCATCCACAGATGAAAAGATAAAGAAGATGTGATACATAGACACAATGGAATACTACTCAGTCATAGAGAAGAATGAAATAATGCCATTTGTGGCAGCATGAATGGACCTTATTGTAATATCATAACAGTATGATAATAGACATCTTCTTACTACTTAAAGTAAGTCAGACACAGAAAGACAAATATATGATATTACCTATGTGTGGAATCTAAAAAAAAGATACACATGAACTTATTTATAAAACAGAGACTCACAGACATAGAAAACAAACTTGTGGTTACCAAAGGGCAAAAAGGGAGGGAGGGGTAAATTAGTTTAGGATTAACACACACATACACTACTATGTATAAAATAAATAACCAACAAGGACCAACTGTATAGTATAGGGAAGTATACTCAATATTTTGTAATAACCTATAAGGGAAAAAATCTGAAAAAGAATATATATATATATATATATATATATATATATATATATACACACATGTATAACTGAATCGCTTTGCTGTACATCTGAAACTAACACAATATTATAAATCAACTATACTTCAATTTAAAAAAAGAAAGCTTTGAACAGCAGAGGGTTGGAACTCAATACACTATTAATATGGGATCCTAATTATGTGATCATTTAAAAATCAATAATGATAATAACTACCAGCCTTTTTAAAAAAATGCACCATTTTTAAGACATTGTTCTAAGTTTTTTTATGTGACATGTCATTTGATTCTTTCAGAAATTCTGTGAGGTGGGCAAGTTCTACCCTTGTGATAGAGGTGAGAAAAGAGGCTTTGAAAGTCTCTGAGTAACTTGCTCAAGGTTACACAGTAAGAGGCAGAGGCAGGGTTTGAAATGTGGTCTGTCTCACTCCAAAGCCCAAACTTCACACCAACCACCATCAGTTCAGCCTCCAAGGGTAATGCACTGGCAGCAGTGTGGAGGGGGCTGTGGAGGACAGGAGCGCCACACAGAGCGAGGAGGCACCACTTCTGACTGATTCCCTGACCACCTGCTCTCTCACCTGAGTATCTTGTTACATAGTCTCCAGAGAAAACACAATCCTTCTATGCTTTTGAGCAGAGATTTGTGATTGACAGGAAAAGTGAGCAAATTTCCCATGAGGAAAAGGTCTTGTGGAAATTCATCTTTAAGAATAATGAATCTGCATTCGTGAGATTCTAAATCTCATAGGCTTGGTGTTCCCATTGTGGCTCAGTGGGTTAAGAATTGACTAGTATCCATGAGGATTCGAGTTCGATCCCTGGCCTCACTCAGTGGCCTAAGGATCTGGCATTGCCACAAGCTGTGGTGTAGGTGGTAGAGGCAGCTTGAATCTAGCATTGCCTGGCTGTGGCTGTGGCCGGCAGCTGCAGCTCCAATTCAACTCCTAACCTGGGAGCTTCCATATGCCTCAGGTGTGGCCATGCAAACAACCAACCAAACCAAACCAAACAACCACCCCCCGACCCCCCCAAAAACCCTCATAGCCTTTGTGCAGGTAGAACTGAGAAACAAGAAGATTGAAGGAGGGGTACTTTCTTGAAGGAGGTAAAGATGAACTCGTGATTCAGAGTGAGCTGGGAAAGCCCACAAATTCAAATAATCACAGTCTGGGGCTGGACCTCTCGGGGGTGAACCATGCTTTCTTTTAAACACTATCTAAAATAGATAGAATTTCATTAAATTGATGATGAAATAATTGCATTTCCTCCAAAAATAACTCATGTAAATTTAAATAACAGTTCATAACTGCAAATGTGTGTGCTTTCTTTTCCCAAGGGTTGATGATAGGTATATAAATTCTTTAAGCCAAACAAACCATGAGCATCATATTAGTACTCAGCCTGACTTGTTGGTGAAGAGTTTGGAAAGATTAAGATAACAGCTCTTGTAAAGAGCAGCTTTATGTGCCACCCTGTTTCTCCCTATGTACAAATTACGACATTTTGTTTTTTTTCTTCCTCTTGCTCTGCTGTTTTATTTTTTAATTTTTTTGATCAATTTCTCTTTTTTTTCTCACGTTTGACCACATATATGACTTCTCTATCCATTGACTTGACTTTTTTTTTTTTTTAACCAAAGTATAGTTGATTTATAATGCTGTGTTACTTTCAGGTATACAGCAAAGTGATTCACATATACACACACACACACACACACATATTCTTTTTCAGATTCTTTTCCTTTATAGGTTATTTAAAAATATTCAGTGTGGTTTCCTGTGCTATTAAGTAGGCCATTGCTGGTTATCTATTTTTTAATTTTTTAAATGTTGAAACAATTATAAACCCATAAAAATACTGTCAGTGCAATACACATGACTTTTTCCTCTTGAATTATTTGAGATTAGGTCTCAGAGAGGATGCATTATCAACCCTGAATACTTTGGTGTGTAAAAGATATTCTTGCATAACCACAATACAGTAACCAAAATCAAGACATTAATATTGATGCATCACTACTATCTATTCCTCAAAACTCATTTAAGTTTTGCTAGTTGTCCCAATAATGTCCTTAACTGCAACAAGATCTAGTTCAGAACCAAGCATTGCAGTCAGTTGTCCTGTCCCTTCAGTTCCCTTCAGTCTGGAATCGTTCCTCACGCTTTTCTTGACTTTTATGACCTGGACTTTTTTTTGCAGATAACAAGCTATTTTGTAGAATATGCTTCACTTCTGGTTGGTCTGGTGTTTCCACATGACTAGATTCAGGTTATGAAGCTCAGGTTATGACAGCAAAAAACATCACAGAAGTGACACTGTGTTTTATTGCATTCTATCTCCTGGCTCACAATTTTTTTTTTTTTTTTTGTCTGCACCTGCAGCATATGGAGGTTCCCAGGCTAGGGGTCTAATCAGAGCTGTTTCTGCTGGCCTACACCACAGCCACAGCAATGCCAGATCAGAGCCTCATCTGCGACCTACACCACAGCTCAACGCTGGATCCTTAAGCTACTGAGCGAGGCCAGAGATCCAACCCGCAACCTCATGGTTCCTAGTCAGATTCGTTTCCGCTGCGCCATGATGGGAAATGTGCCACGATGGCCCACAATTTAAACTGGTTCCATTACCGATGATGCTTACTCTGATTCACTGGCTAAATTAAGGTCTGTCAGAACTTCTTACTGTGAAGTTACCCTTTCCCTTTTGTAATTAATAGTTATTCTGTTGGGAGGTCCTTTGAAACCACATACATATCCTCTAATGACCCCTCACTCCTTGAGCACTTCCTTATTTTCTTGCACTATATGTCATCTCTGGTTCACCTTAAACTTGCTCTGTTCCAGATATGGAATCAGACATTTCTCCAAGGAGTCCTGGTTCCTATGGAGAAAAATGGCATTAAGAAATCAAGATCCAGGTAGTTCCTGTTGTGGCGCAACGGAAACAAATCCGACTAGAATTCATGAGGAGTCAGTTCCATCCCTGGCTTCACTCAGTGGGTTAAGGATCTGACCTTGCTGTAAGCTGTGGGGTAGGCCGGCAGCTGCGGCTCTGATTCGACCCCTAGCCTGGGAACTTCCATATGCAGCAGGTGCAGCCCTTAAAAGCAAAAGAAAGAAATCAAGATCCATATGCTATATGCACTCATTGCTATAGGGTGGTTGCTAATCCCAGTCTCTATTGGACAAAACTAGAGAAAACCACACACACATTTACATATATATTTACTTCTCTATCTTTATATATTGAACAATGTGAGTTAATACTCATACCCCCAATTCCAATCCAACACTCCTTTTCTTTTTATATTTCTCTAACAGTGACAAGCCTAATTTCCATTATCCCTAATATATTTGCTTGTTTGATAAAACCCTGTTAGTAACCAGTGGTCCAGCCCTGCCATCACCCCCTCCCACACCTCTATCTTCCCGCTCCAGCTCTCATTCCCCAGTCTGAGCCCCTGACTGCCTGACTGGACACCATCCTCACCCTGCTTAGGCTCTGACAGCCCACATCAGGCTCCCAGGAAATGGTAAGGGCAGGAAAAGTGAGCAGACAGATTTCTTATGAGAAGGTGCATATGCCCTTCTCATCCTGCTCAGGCTCTCAAACACTGGGCCATCCCCTTTCAAGGACGCCCTACCCTCCCGCTCAGGATCTGCCCCCTACACCAGTTCACCTGTGCATAAATAGCCTCCTTATTCCCCTTAGGCTCTGACTCCCCATGCTGGGTCATTCTCCCCGTGTGGATAACTTCCTCATCCCCCCGGGCTCTGAAACCGGACTACATGCCATCTTTCTGTGGGAAGTCACCCCAATCCACCAGGGCGCCACATCCCACATGGCTCCAACCCCATGGGTGCATCGTCACCCTGCTTGGATTCTGACACTGCACACCAGGCTCCCCTGCCTGGGCTCCCCCACCCTGCCTAGGCTCTCCCAGCTGCAGAAGCCTACCTTTCTCTACCTCACCTAATGGGCTTGGGATTGAGCTGTCCAGAGTGGAGAGAAAGAAGTAGAGGAGGAAGGTGAACTATGCTGAGTCTTTTAGAGACAATAATTGTATCCTTGACATGAGCTTTTCATTCACTTGTTCATTCTTTCAACAAATGTGTGCGTGTGCGTGTGTGTATACCGTAATATATATAGCACTTATCATATACCAGACACTATCCTATGTACTGCAAATATGGTGATGATAAAGATAGGCAAGGTTCCATGCCATGGAGTGTTCATTCCAGTGGAATATAGTCAGAAATCAAGGTCTATTACAGCTCTCCACTTCTGTGGGTTCAGTAGAACAATCCCTGGGCTTGAAATCAGAAAAGAGTTTATTTACTTTTAACTTTCCCTTAAAAGCTGTGTGGTTTTGAGTTAGTTGCTTGACTTTGAACTTCTGTTTTGTCATCTGGAAAAATGGGGACAATATCTACCTTACTGTGCTATCTTCAAAGTTAAATGAGGATATATAAAACACCCAGCAGTTCCCATCATGGCTCAGAGGAAATGAATCTAACTAGTATCCAAGAGGATACGGGTTTGATCCCTGGCCTCGCTCAGTGGATTAAGGATCCAGTGTTGCTGTGAATTGTAGTGTAGGTCACAGGTGCAGCTCAGATCTGGTGTTGCTGTGGCTGTGGTGTAGGCCGGCAGCTGCAACTCCCATTTGCCCCCTCACCTGGGAACTTCCATGTGCCACAGGTGCAGCCCTAAAAAAAAAAAAGAAAAAAAAAGAAACAGTTTCTACCTCCTGGAACTCACTTTCCTGTGCAAGAACACAGACCGTGAATGTTCTAAGTATGTTGACTTTGAGGTATGTTTAAGGTCATTCACATTGGAAAGTGATAGAACAGGGTAAAAGGCATGGGAAGTGTGTGTGGGGGGTGAATTTTAGGGAAGGGTGCTCAGCGAAGGCCTCCCTGGGAAGTTGTTACTGGAGGAACACTTTGAAGGAGGTGAGGAAGTGAAAAAGTGAGCCCTGAATGTCTGGGGGAAGAGGATTTTTTCCAGGTAGAGACAACAGCCAGGGCAATGATGTGGAATTGTGTGCTTGCTTGTATGTGCACCAGGCTCAGTAGGCGGGCTGGGTGGCTGGAGGTAGGAGCAGGGGAGAGCAGTGGGGGAAGGGGAGGGGACGCTGAGGAGTGGGGATGCCCTGTGCAGAGGTGCAGAGGGGACATCTCATCCCTCAGACAGACGTCTGTCCCAATCCCAGTTTCACCCTCTGACTTAACCTCTCATGGTGTAGGTTGAAAAAACACAGTGATCAGGCTTTTTTCCCCATGTATTTTGTCTCTTAATCCAAAATGCCTATTGCAGAGGATTTTTAAATAGTGGTATTTTAACTTGCTCAAGTAGATAAAGGCAGGACATTATTTTAAAAAGCCTTTAATACTGATAACACAAGATAATTGTATTTCCTCACTTAGTATGTCTTTGCAGCTACCGTCGTTCATGGTAACTTCATAGCACAGAAGAATCTGTAGGAGGAAGACAAGAATCAGATCCTCCCCACCTTCCTTAGTTTTCCAAACTGGCATTTTAGGGGAAGATGTGAATATCTGAGCTAGTGTTTCCTCTCAGAAGTGGGCGTCTGACTCCCCAGTCACCATAATAGGTAGTAAAGAGAACGAAGATATTTAGTTTATAGTTAAGCTTGCTCTGCTTTTATCGGAACGCCTACTCACACAAGAAAGATTCATTTTTATAGGTCAGAGAGTAGTACACCACAGTACTCAGCCTGCCGTGTTTTGGTTACGGTGTCTTTCATTTTACGAGTAACATGAGGACATTTATTGTAAAACACATAAAAAGTTAATGCTGAGTTTCCAAAAGTCTAGGGCTTTTTGGCTTGTTCCTCTGAGCTCTTTACAATGTGGACACGTTGAGTATTTTAAGTGATGAAAGATAGTCTCAACTATGTCTTCAAAGGTTTAATTGTGCAGCTGTTGGATTTTTAGATGTTTAACTTATCATGACAGACCAGGCGCACTCTTGGGGCTGAGATGAGTATTGGCCAGTTAATTCTAGCAAAAATACCATTTGATAACTGAAAGTAGTGAGTTCCCTTTTTTTTCTTCTTCTTTTTCTTTTTTGCTTTTTAGGGCTGAACCTGTGGCATATGGAGGTTCCCAGGCTTCACATCGGAGCTATAGCCACAGCAATGTCAGATCCAAGCCTCATTTGTGACCTATACCACAGCTCATGGCAACACCAGATCCTCAACACACTGAGCAAGGCCAGGGATCGAACCTGTGTCCTCATGGATACTAGTTGGATTGGTTTCCACTGTGCCATTTAACAGGAACTCCCAGTGAGTTCCCTTTTCAAGGGAAAAATTATTCTCTAGACTCTGGCACTAGACCCACATCAGCTCAAGGGCCAAGTTGTTAACACAAAAGACCAGGCTCTGCTGATAAGTTTAAAGCTCTCCATCCCAAGTCTACAGAGCCAACCCTAGAACTCAAAAGGCCAGTGACTAATGAGAAACCAAATGACTGTGGCCTCTGGCAGGAAGGTCAGCACCATAATCACAAGGTTATCTCATAGGCTGTCCTTAGTGAGCAACTTCCCTCCTGCATGCTTGCTTTTCCTCTCTAAAGTAGACAGCTGGTGCTTCTGTCATTTGTTGAAGGATATACAGGTGTGACCTTGTTGCTAACAAAGTTTGCAGTGATGGAAAGATAGTGGCCTGATCAAGCCAGTGACTGACATATCAGGACTCAGAGCCAATAAGACTGGTTTAGAAGTATTTCTTGGTGTTTGGTTCTGGCCCAACATATTAAGACGGACATTGATAACTTGGCTAGGACCTAGAGGAGGGCACCCAAATGGTGTGGTGTCACATAAGGGATAGTTGAAGAAAGCAGGGATGTTTTGTCCAGAGAAGTCTCAGGCATCGGTTTCAGGAACATGAGATGGCACCGGTGGCATGGGGCTGGACTTGTCTGGGGATCTTTAGAAGATGATGCATAAATGAAAGCTACTTGCTTTGTGATAAATTTAGGTTTCCCAGCTCTCAATATACTCTGTTTGAATAATGTTTTAGGTGCTGTTCCCTCTTGCCCTCTTCTTTGCCTCCACTGAGGGGATAGGGGCCATGTTTTGTGTCCCGCTGTCTGTCTCTCTCCTTTGGTCTCTTTTATGCTCACACATTCCTTTACCTTGTCCCACGTGTACCAATCTTCACTGCATTCTCTGAAATACAAACTCACCCCTCATATTTATTATCGTTTCCCTTCTTAACAGTTGCCCAGAGTTAACAGATACCATGACCCCAGGACCACCGGCACAATGAGCAATCTGAGTCAGATGTGTGAGACGAGGTAGAGAGGCCACTGAACTGGGCATCTTAACAAAGTACTGGAATTCCCGCCATGGCTCAGCAGAAACAAATCTGACTAGCATCCATGTGGATGCAGGTTTGGTCCCTGGCCTTGTTCAGTGGGTTAAGGATCTGGCGTTGCCATGAGCTGTGGTGTAGGTCACAGACCCAGCTCAGATTTGACTTTGCTGTGGCTGTGGCACAGTCCAGCAGCTACAGCTCCAATTCAGCCCCTAGCCTGGGAACCTCCATATGCCCCGGGTACGGCCCTAAAAAAAAAGAAAGATAGTACTAACCCCTAACTTATTCACATTTACCATGTCCAGGCGCTGTGCAGAATGTTCTGCGTTCATTTACTAATTTAATTCTCAAAATATCTTTACTAAGCATATTTTATAAATGAGGAAACTGAGAGTCAGAGACGCTAAATAACTTGTTTGAGAAAACCCCCAGTCATCTGACATGTTTTTAACATCCCCCAGAGGAATCCAGAGTTTGCTGAAAGGGGAAAGGTTGAGTGTCAACAATGACAGGACCCAGTGAAAGGAGGAGAGGGGACAGTCTGTGCTGTAAAAAGTGTGCTCCAGAAGGGGATGAAGGGAGGAGAGTAAAGACAAGTGTTGTGGTAGCAGAAAGGGCAATAAGGACAGATGATCTCAAGAGCCAGTCTTTGTCTAATCTTTTTCCATTTTGTTAAAATTTGCTATTTCTTGATATTTTTACCAGCATTTTAAACTGTGCAGAATTGCTAGATATACTCTTTCTCTATAATAGCTGATAGACCCATCCTAGCTTAAATTTGAGGATACAGCCTGCCCTAGTGCCGAATGAGTTTTCTTGATTTTTCTCACTCCAGAAGTCCTTGTTAAAAGTAAGCTTCAGTTCATTTCTAGACCACTGAATGTGGCTATCACCTTCTGCCCTGCTTAGGAAGAGCTATTATGGTGTACTGTTCTGGGGAGGGAAAACACAGGAAGATGTTTCAATCGGAGCTCCTTTCTCTCCTCCAATTATGTAAACTGCCTCCAGGCTAATGCTGAGCCTCAGGGGAGCAGGGTCTAGGACAAGTATTTTGGTAAAGAAATCTATAGTATCTTGCCCCGTTCCATAGAGATGGGGCTGATGTCTATTCCCCAAGCTTGCCAGAGGACATCTACATGGAGTAGAAGACAGGAAGAGAGGCTGCCCATTTTGTGGTTTCAACTTTTGTGTTGGTATAATTTTTAAAGAACATCTTTTTAATCACCTTATGCTGGATATTCTTCATCTGCCCTCTACATCCACTCTCCACCTGTCCTGTGGCCTTCCTGGGTTGCGTTACCCAGGTTCCCCTCAGTCTCTGGATTACAGTTGGCTTTGACCAATGGGAAGAACAGGCAGAAAGGCAGGGAGGAGGACAGGTCTTCCAGGAAACTAGTCCCCTTCTTCCTCCCTGTGGTTTGGCAGCAGCTGTGCTTTCCTAGTGAAGGCCCAAACTGCTGTTGGGTGGCATCTTGTATGGCTTTCACTGCTCCTCCCTCATCCCTTCAGGCCTGGGGGTGGTATCAGCTTCCAAGGGACCCTCCACCACCCCTTGTTGATTCCCTTAAGATGCCCATACCTCCACAAATATTCCTTTCATTCAACAGTCCTCAGTTACCCTTCTGAGTGTGCCATCTCCTTCTGCTGGCATCATCATTGACGTGTCTGACTTCACAGGTTTTAAAAAATGAAACTCAGGGATCACAGAATTAAACCACCCCACTGACCTTTAATAATATATACATTTTATAGGAAATACAAAAATATAATTCAAGAAAATTTACTTACAATAACAAATCACAAAAGCTACCAGAAAAAGTACCTTTCTGAAATAAAAATTAATGCCCAATACATGGCCTTACTCCCATGCATAAATTAGATGATAGCTTCAGTGAAATGCTAATATAACAATTATTTCCATAGTGTATTTCAGGCGATCCAACGCTTTGTAAATTAAAAAAAATCAATTATAATGCTGTTAGTATAATGATTGGCAGTATGTTTAAATGTGCACTCAGAGAGGAATTCCAATGGAGTTGTGTTTGAGAAAGGCAGAAGTCTGTCATATAAATTACCATTTGTGGGGAAGACTGTTTCTCTATCTGTGAATGACTCAATAGGGGCTCTTCCCAAATCCAGAAAACCATTAGATCTGGCTTAGACCATTAGATCTGGCTAAGTGAAGTAAACAAATCTCTACTTAGTGTGAGCTAACTGCCTTCCCCTGCCTTTCAAAGTCATCAAATTCTAAACTTGAATATGTTGCTTTCTCTTGGTTCAAAGCAGAGCTGACGTTCCATTAGCATGAGGGCAGTCTTTTTTTCAAAGTGCTGTCGTGACCAGGCAGAGGCCCCAGGAGATAAACTGAATTACACACTGAGAACATAGTGATGTGGGTCAGATGTGCCCTCTCCTGGCCCACAATTCAGGGCCCAGGGCCTGCGGCCTCTGCCAGCATGGGGGCTTGGGGTTGGCGCTGTTTCTACAGCTTTGGTCTGGCTCTAGGTTGTCTTGCGACCAGACCACTTTGAGATGCTGGCTTTTTGGAGGCTGTTTATAGTTTCTAAGCAAACTCAGGCCTTATCAGGACCTCTGGAGATTCAAGGCCACAATTTAGTATCCCCAGTTTTCTCTTGGGAAAGATGACCTGGGGCCACAGTGAACCATCCAGGAACACGTCAGTTCAGAATAGACTACCTTGGCCACCCCATTTCTGGACACCTGAAGTTAGGGCTGGTATTATGAGTTGAATATCCAGTATAGTTTTCTTCTCTGTTTTCATTCCATTGATTATCCAGGGAAAATAATAAAATCTATGTCTTCTTTCATCACAATTCAGCTCTCTGATATGTAGGTTAAGTTCTGTGTTTTAACTTGGAAACGAATCGGTAAACTTAAACAGGTATGACTGATATGATTTTTTAAGGGAATATTTTCATATCCAATCTAAATAATTTTTTCTATTACCTTGAAATTTCCATTAATAGTAAGTGACTAACTATTACATAGGATTTTAACCTTCAATTCCTTCTATGTCAATATCAGTGCAAATGAAATAATAGGATTTAGATTTCCTATTCTAACCTTCAATTCCTATTCTATGTAAATATCAGTGCAAATGAAATAATAGGATTTAGCATTTCACACAGTGCAAGAAACAGGAGTACACTACAAAATGAAGCTCTTGAAAGTTACCAGTTCTTAAATGGCTTAAACTCTTATATTTTGGGTCCACAGAATGAATACTTTTGTTTCCACTAGTGACATTATGCCCAAGTTTGCACTTTTTACAAAAGGTTCTCAGGCATTATTTGAGAACTTTGGAGGGTAGTAAGATAGGGTGAATGGTTGTAGTTAACATTTTGATTTGGGGGGAAAAAAAGAGTCATCTGATAAAAGAAATTAATGTTCTAGATTTGAAGTAACTTCAGAATTTTATGTTTAGGAATTACCTATGACCCTAATTAGTCCTATTTAGAACAATTTCTTAACTCCAGTGTGCTTAGTGGACAGGAAGATTTATTTACACGTCCAGATTTTAGCTAAAGTAACTTTTGCCTGGTTTGTTTGAATTAGTAGAAAAGCGAACCGTTTATTTATCCTTTTTAAAATAAGGGCTGATTGGACATAGATTGTGTCAAAATACACTGATTTCTAGATTGGTAAGGAATCACTCCTAAGTGATCATCTAATCTGATAACTACTTATAGAAAATAGTTTTATGTAAGCAAGTCAATGAGACTTTAGAAAAAAAATTCTTCTTTTGGGTTTTTTTATATCAGCTATGCTGTAATAACACTCACTGCAAAAAAAAAAAAAAAGAAAAAGAAAAAAAAAGAAAGAAAAGAAAAAGAAAGTGCCCACTATTTTGACGATCATGCCGTAAGGGGAAAAAACAAACAAAACACATCTAATACTAAGTATTATATTGAATATTTTAAACTCTTATTTGAAAGTGTGCCAAATTAAATAAAAAATTTCCACTTTTATTTCATTTAAAAATGATTACCTCTACACTAATTATAAAATGTTATTGGGAGGGATTCATCAAATACTATTCCATTTTCACATTTTTGTTTTATAGTTTATTTTGTAACATTTCAGATGAGTTTACACTGTAACTAAGCTATAATTAAACAGTGCAAGTTCACTGGAATATTCTGATGCTGAGTTTATACCATACCAAACATTAGATCTAGAAATATATTAAGACATGACTCACTATTACATGATTTCCTATACAGTATGAGTCAGGCCATGTTTCCCAGATAAAAATACAGACAGATGAATTTTGCTACAACACATCCTATAAAGATGTTTGTCACGGCCTCAACATTAGCATTAAAAGAGTTCCAGTGTATCTGAAGAACTGACCAGATTTTTTCAGTTTGTAATTCTAATATCTGGTTTCTGACAAAGCCACATATACCCTTCCTTCAAATAGAATGAAGAGTATTAATCAGAATTACCTCTCCTAACAGTCTGCTATTTACTGTTGAGAGGAAACTTCCTAACGTCTTCTTGGTTACTACTAGCACGATGGACATTATAACATAAATAACCTGACACTATGACACACGGCTTCTGGTGGCCTGGTGAGAAAGCCGACATTAACCAACCAAGCCTACTCTTCTACGAGTAATACTGTCCTGATGAGAGAATACTCCCACATACACAAACACATGGTGCAAAGCACCTCTGATTTTCAAACTCACTGCCCAAAGGAAGAAGGTTTGTTAAGCAGTCACAGGACACTAGGCTTGGTTGCTTCCACATATCCACTTCCTAGAGAATACATAAGAAGTTTTGTCTGGTCTGACTGTACACTGTATGTTTATAATGGTACTACCCTCGCAGATTAAAACAGAAAACACGTAACTATTTAGGGTTTTAAACAAATTACAAAACCACGCTTTCTCATTCGACAGGAAAGCTGAAATCAAAAGGCACTGAGTTTTAAATGCAGATGGTTGTTCCTCTTAAAGGCCACCGAGGACAGGTTTTACAGATCCTCCTGTCACCTGCCATGAAGTGGCCTGTCAGCATGTCTGCAGCCCAAACCACTGCTGAAACACTTGTTTACTCTGTTTTATTAGGGTAGCTTCATTGTGTTTATAAACGAACTTTTTTCCATTTCTCCAAGGAATCGTTTCAAAATGATTGTGCTGGCTAACTAAATACTTCTTAACTAACGTCCTCAAAGGTCAGCCGATTTACTGGCATTTGAGTGCGTAGAACAGGAAGTTAGTGTTGCATCTTGTGTTCTTAATGAAGCCCGACAACAGAGGACTGAACGCATGAGTCTCAGAACAGGAGGCCTCAGGATGGCAAAGACCCAAGGGTCGATTATTGAATTAATTGATAAAAATCTAAGAGCTTGGAGGTCCCACTTTTCTTCTCGGGAAAAGGTTTCATTCATATATGCAAAAATCTGTAAGAAGCAAAAGGGAAAAAGGATGTTAATTTTCCACTGTAGCAGTGGACAGGCTTAGAATATACACAATTTCTTAAGACTGAAAAGCGAAACGTGTTTTGTGTGTGGTTGCGGGGGTGAGAGGCCGGGAGCAAAATCCCACTCCTCTCACACATTTCCTCCTCATGGACACTGAAACCTAAGTACCGTCATCTTTAACAGATGAGGAAGTGAGTTGATAACGACACATCTCAGTTACTTCCAATACCGAATCTTGTTTAATTATAACAATTCAGTGAGAAAGGCTACACAACAGAGCATGTGTTCTGGCCACCCACCTGGCTGCCTGGATTTGAATTTTGGCTCCATATACAGCTCTGGGACCACACTTATGAAAACTAAACTTTTTGTGCCTCAGTTTCTATATCTTTAAAGTGGATGATAATGATGACAATACCTATTCTAAGGGTAGCTGGGAGGATGACAGGGAGTCATCCTTGTCAGCTACTTTAACCTGTGCTCATCTAATAAGTGTTCCACGATGTCAGGTGTTATTATCTCCATTTTACCAATGAGGACACCACAGTGGAGAGAAGTTAAGTGACTTGCCCAAGTTCCCAGGGTTGGTTAGTGGCTGACTCAGGACACAAGTCCCAGCTGCCTTGACACCAGAGCAAAGCTCATCACGTGCGATAGCCAGGTCTGTATGAGATCTCTGTTACAGCAAAGGTCTCCCAAACAAAGTCCTAAAAACAGATAAGCTGACACATCTTTGCATGTTGGCTGATGTTCTCAAGGTGGTTTACCACTTCTCATCTGATTCCTTAGATGTTTAGGGAACAACACAACTTTTGGGCCAGATTGTAAGAAATGGAACAGTACATGCTTGATAAAGATCAAACACTTCCACATGTAAAGCACACCCAGTCATTAAAACCAGTTCTTTAGAGAGCTCCATGGACTTTGTAACTAACAGCAGCTGGTGAGTTGGAGAGCCATTCCTTCTTTCCTCCACTCTCCTGTTCCAGAAGAAGGAATGGTTTATTTCCTTTTCCCCTGGTACTTGCTCTGCAGGCATCTGGCAAATGGATATACAAAGCAAATTGCAGGGAGGGAAAAGAGTAGTCATCTTGAGGTTGCTTATGTTAGGACAATATCCGGAAGGTTTGGCAGCTGTAGGTGTTTATGCCAGAGAATCTTGGCTTAGGGAATGGAGAAGAGACTTGGCACATAAGTAAGGGAAAAAAAGAAGTGATGGTGGATTTCCCTGTGTACAGAGAGAAGAGGAAAGTTGGATGGGGATATGTAATGGAGCCATACTTTTCTTGTCAGCTAAACTCTTTGGATCAGAAATATATGGTATTATATGGTATACTTAAGGAGCGATTTTGGAATTTAGGATTTCAGTGTGATAGTGTACATAAATCTGATAGATTAAAATATATTAGTCACTACACACACACACACACACCCTAGAGCATTTCGTTGTAGAAAAAGTCTATAGCTGAGTTTATGATCTAATTTCGTCAAAGAATATAACATTGAATTGGCTTGCCCAAACAGCAGTGTAGACAGGGCTCAGCCTTCTAGCTCCACAGAGTCACACACACAGATGAGTCAGGTTTTCAGTGGCAAATTACCCATACCATAGTTTCTGATCTCTTTAGAGTATGACAGACCAATGAGAAGTGAACAATGGTTTTAGAAGATGAAGCAATTCTGTACTATTTTTTCCCTTTCGTTTTCGTCTCCTATGCTGAGTAATTTTCAGGAATGCTTAAAATCTGCATTTCAAGAGATGGCCAATAAATTGTAGATCATCTCTTCTTTTTTCCTTGGAAAGAGACATACTTCAGAGACCCTTGGAAGTTCTTGATGTAAGTTTTGTCTTCTCTTATCTCCTTCTCTTATCGCCTCATCTTTTTTCTTTGGTTCTTGGCTTTTGTCTAGAGTTCACGATTTTTGATCTTGTGAACCCTGAATTTTTAAAAAATGTAAATTATATGTAGCATAAAATTTACTATTTTTAATCATTTGCAAGTGTCATTACATACATTCACATTGCTGTAGAACCGTATGGTTTATATTTTTTATTTTCTGTATATTATGATGTTCTGTCTGGGGAGAGACTGATCCTTCCAGGGCTAGGTAATCCTGAGAGACAGCCAGGGGCTCACTCTGGCACAAACCTTTGATATGCAAACTAACCAATCCAGAGCCCCTCTATCTGGTCCTGTGCCCCAGGAGGCAGTATTCCTCTGCTTTAATTATTCCAGGGCCCAGTACCAGGCAACCAGGCAACCTTATAGCTGAGAGCCTGTCGAATGCTTCAGAATAACCAGTCTGAAACTGCTCACCCTACCTCGCCTTGCCTTTCGCTCGGAAACTCCAGTAAAGGCCATGGCCCAGGCTCTCCCAAGCTCCTGTTCCTCCTGCCTCCTGACCTGCACTAGTACCTCCTCACGTGGCCCTGCACATCATGTGGTGCTTCCTGTTTCTCGGACCTGTGAGGATGATAAACTGTTTCCTGGAGCCTCTCCCGTGGCTGCACCTGACTGACCATCACATAAAAGAAGAGGGAAACAGCAACTGTCACCACCATCCATCTCCAGAATGTTTTTCATTTTCCCAAATTGAAACTGTTATTAAACAACGACTTCATGTTCCCCTCTCCCTCCAGAGGATCCTGGATTTTAAGGCTGACAAGATGAATGTAAATCAATCAATTAATAATGTTTCTGTGATATTCTGGAATTCAGCTTCAGAGGCTGGTAGAACATAAAAAAATACATCTGCTATGAGAAAAATGCCAAGTACTAATGTAAGTTCGTTTAATCAGTTTTAGTGAGTTTCAATTCCTTAGAACAGATTCTCTCTACAGGGCTTTGCGGAGAGTAGAGAGCTTGCTGTGATATCTACAAAGCAGCATAGATGAAAATCTGTGTTTTTTGGATTGTCTTCTGTAGAATTCTTGCAGCCTCCAAGGAAAACATCTTGGCACTGACATGGCATTGTTTCAGCTACTTTCCTACCTTTAATATAACTACATAGTGGCTTCAGAATTTTAGAGCAAATGCGAAATTTATTTGGCTGCTCTTTGAACTCATCTGAGGATTTTTAAAAAATATTCTGATGGCTTGCTCCCTCCTTCAGACTGCTTTAATTAGTCAGGGCTGTAATCCAGGTTTTCAGGACTTTTAAAGCCCCCCCCCCCACAGGCGATTCTAATATGCAGCCAAGGTTGAGACCCACTGTCTTAGCACTTTACTTAACACCTGAAATAATTTAAAATTATTCCTTTATCACACTTAAAGACAAAAGACCTCCTTAGTCATGGCCAATCAAACAAATGACATGGAGCTCCCAGAATTCAGTTTCTGATCGCTAGTATACAATGATTTTCCTTTGGAAACTGAATCCTACAGAGACAGCAGCTGATATTTCCTGAATACCTATGTGTGACATACATGGTGCTAAGCGATTTGTGTTTTATTCTGTTTAATTCTTGCACAAGCTGTAAAGTTTTTGTAAGGAGGAGATCAAGGCTTAGAAGAGTAGTTACCTTGCCCCAAATCACACGGCAGGCAAGTAGGAAAGTCATGGAGTCACAAGCAAGGGGACCCAAACTTTCCTCTTAGCTGCTACACACTGTTGCCACCTGTATAAAAAGCTTATGATGTAAACTCTTAGGTGAAATTCACCACTGGCTGATTATGGGTTGGTAGGAGATTTTTTTTTTTTTTTTGAAGCTGTCACAAAGATTTATAGTTATCACTGCTCCTGTTTATAGATTTGAAAACCATGGTTATCTCTAAGTAGCTACTTGGCTTTGTTTATAGGGTTTTTCTTTCCTCTACACTTTCCACAGCTAAATTGCAGGCAGTGACGATCAACTTACCAAGGGTAAAGACATAAAACACCAATTCTCTTTAGGGAAAACGACTACAGTCCTTGCTGTCTAAACTTTTAAAACTCATTGTAATTATGTTGTTATTCACAATCACCATTTTAAAATATCAAATGGCAAATGAAAAGGTGTCAGGTGAAAATACTCATATAGAGGAACTTTTTTTTTTTAAAGGTAAAGTGTATTAAATCTATTTCATCAATCCCCAAACACATCACTGATGATGTATGAACGATAAAGAGCCTTCCAGTAGTGCATGGATTTTAACTCAAAATGTCAACAGGCAAAGTTCATTGTGGTTATGCATAGATCTCTGGATTTCTCTTTCATCCCTACTGAATTATGATATCGGGCATGTATGTAACCAATAAATTTCATATCAATTTTATAACCTCCGTTCATGTTACATTTTACATAAATAGTGTCAGGAATGAATGGGAAACTCCAATACTGTTTACTCGAGTTTGTTCTATGTTGTAAATATCAGATGTCCATTTATATAAGATTTACTTAGAAATTATAGCTCTAAAGAACTTCTAAAAATGAAGACACTTTTAGAATGAGACAGTGGTTCACTCCTGAAATTTCAGAACTGAATAAAATGTACTTTATTCTAATGGAATGTAGAAAATAGTTTAAAATGACCAGAAGCTCTCCACAGTTATGACTGAAGTAATGAAAAAGTGGCTTGATGTGGGTTGGAAATTAAGATGCAAACATTATCTGAGTCAAGGATGGAGGTCTGATGTATTTCCTGTGTCCCATTCCATTCCATGATGAAAGAAAGTTTCTACTTATCTCTGTGAAATGATGACAATAGCTGATTAACACAAGGAGGAATTTATTAATATGTACAATATTCCTTTAGTGCATAAACAGTTTGAATTATATTATTGGTCTTATGTGTGATTTTATATTGGATAGCCAAAATAAGGCTTTTTAAAGAGTTAATTAAGAGATGTCTTATGTGAAGGAGTTCCTGTCCTGGCGCAGTGGTTAATGAATCTGACTAGGAACCATGAGGTTGCAGGTTTGATCCCTGGCCTTGCTCAGTGGGTTAAGAATCTGGCGTTGCTGTGAGCTGTGGTGTAGGCTGCAGACACGGCTCCAATCCTGCATTGCTGTGGCTCTGGCGTAGGCCAGTGGCTACAGCTCTGATTAGATCCCTAGCCTGGGAACCTCCATATGCCGCAGGAGTGGCCCTAGAAAAAGCAAAAAGACAAAAAAAAAAAGAAAAAAAAAGTCTTATGTGTAACAAAATTTTATGTGAGGGGTAACTGATTATTTCTTAATTTAGACCAGCATTTGCACTAACTGGTTTCTTAAAGTCTCAGTCTCAGCTGTTCAATGAAGAGGTTTGTGCAGAAGAAAAAAGAAATCGCACCTTGGTCCCAGCTCAGGCCCCTTGATTTGACATGGAGAAAAAGGTCTTTGCCATTTTATTTTTAAAGCTAAAAGTTGAAATTAGGAGACAGAGTGGTCCAGATATTTATAACATCTTCACAATTATCTTATGAAATCTTAGGTTAATCATACCACGTTTCCTGTGAAATGAGTACTTTCACTCTGACAGTAGATTAAATGTGGTTAAAAGCAGTTTCTGTGCTTAAACTGCCAAACTTTGAATCCTGACTCTAACATTCACTAGCTGCGGGACGCAAGGTAAGTTATTTGCCTCATTTGTAAAGTGGGAATAAAAACGCTATCTGTTTTACAGACTGTTGTGAAGACAGTGGGCTAATGTCTGTAAAAATCAGCACTCAAAAAATGTCAGCCATTTTGATGTTGATAATGATGACCTCTGAAGTTGAACTTGACCTGAACTTGCTGCGCATTTTACATATTGAAAGTTTCACTCCCCAAACTCTGGAAGGCCTAGGCTGGCATTCCTGGAGGGAGCAATAATTATGCACCTTGGGACGGTGGCTGACATGAGCAGTTCAGGCTTCTGAAATTCCTCACTCCCCTCACTCTTGCAGTAGGCTAGTGTCCTACTGGGCCAGTGGTATAGCCCACTGCTTCCAGTCCTGTTATTTCCAGGAAGGAAGAGGCAGAAATAGGGTAGACTGCTAGCATTTTCTGGGATGTGGGAAGAAAACTAGTTGGACTAGCTCATTAATAATTATTTTACATTGATTACATTTTTCACTGATACTATTTGGGATATAAAGGGTTAAATAAAATATATGAATCAGTAATTACATTTTATCTGTTTCTTTTTATATATTGTTATGTGGCTCCTAGAAAGTTTGAAATTCCTTATGTGGCTCACATTTGTGGTTCACTATAGTTCTGTTAAGCTGCGTGTGCTCTCTTAGGAGCATAGAATTTCTGAAGGCAACCAGAGGCCTTTGCCATGTCTACAAAAAGCCCTGGTTAGAAGGTGTGGAAATTATTCCTGCCTCGAGTAGGAGATTGATGTAGGCCATTTCTTTCTTTTTTTTTTTTGTCTTTTTGTCTTTTGTTGTTGCTGTTGCTATTTCTTGGGCCGCTCCCACAGCATATGGAGGTTCCCAGGCTAGGGGTTGAATCAGAGCTGTAGCCGCCGGCCTACGCCAGAGCCACAGCAACGTGGGATCCGAGCCGCGTCTGCAACCTACACCACAGCTCACGGCAACGCTGGATCGTTAACCCACTGAGCAAGGGCAGGGACCGAACCCGCAACCTCATGGTTCCTAGTCGGATTCGTTAACCACTGCGCCACAACGGGAACTCCTGATGTAGGCCATATCTGACCATAATTTTAGTGTGGGCCAAGTAGAATAAAAGGACACGGGGGGCGGAGGGGAAGCACCCCCTAGGGACTCATTCAGATACAGGAGAATGTAAGGCACCACACAGTAGCCTGGAGTTTTGAATTGTCAGATAAGCCTTCCAAGAAATCCTGGGTAGTGCAGAATTTGATAAAGTTTAAAGTGCTATGCAAATGAAAGACATTAACAAGTACCAATAATCTATTTACAAATTAAAATTAGTCAAACATCAATGTAAATTTCCTTTTTAAGAGATGACAATATTTCCCATTTAAGGTACAGTTCAAACATCTATTTCTAGTGGATTATCTGTAGTTCATCTGGAAAATGTGTAATGTTAGTCCCAAGGCAAGATGTCATCTTAGCTGGCTTTCTAGGTTATATTCACACTAGGCTTTTCTCTGGTTTTATCTGGGACTCTGCCATGCACATATACAGAAGAGAACCTAGATAATATCTGCTGATATTGTCAATGCCAAGGAGTGGCTTAGAGGAACTAAAGCCCCCTCATAACCTTCATGTGGCCTCCCTAAGCCATAAACAGGCACTCAAATAAAAACATAGCCTCCAAGTGAACCTCCTACACCCCTATCCCTTCTAACCGTACTTACAGCTCTTCCATTTGGCAACTCTGGGTCTGCCCCTGGCTTAATAGTAAATGAAGAGTGTGTGCCTATATATTTGCAAAGCAACATATGGCAATGATGGAGTTCTAATAATAAAAGACAAATTTGCTTGAAAACAGGGGAACCTGTTGAAAATCACCGTTTTTATTTTTTATTTATTTTAATTTATTTTTATTTTTTGCTTTTTAGGGCCGCACTCACGGCATATGGAGGTTCCCAGGCTAGGGGTTGAATAGGAGCTACAGCTGCCGGCCTACACCACAGCCACAGCTAAGCCAGATCCGAGCCACATCTGTGACCTACACCACAGCTCACAGCAACACTGGATCCTTAACCTACTGAGTGAGGTCAGGGATTGAACCCGAAACCTCATGGTTCCTAGTTGGATTCATTTCTGCTGAGCCACGACGGGAACTCCAGCCGGCTTTATTTTTTAAAGTACAGTTTATACAGTGGGGCAGTCATATGGTGGACAGTCCTCCTGCTTTCCTCCTCAAAGGGAAGAAATCCTTTTCACAAAATGTGTGGTCATTTCTGAGCCTGTCCCCATGCTGTTTAAGTAGCTGGGGGCAGAGGATATTTTTATGTGAACACACTCACAAATGACAGCTACAACTCTAAGAAGCAACATCCTCATTCTCACCAGCCTGAGAGGCACCCCCAACTACACAGTGGTTTATGTATCTCAAGTTAAAGTCCACGTTGTTTAGTGGAACTTGAAATGCTTGTTCTCTCAGATGCATGTTCTGTATCCTAGTCTTGACCCCAAATGATTAATTTAGCTCCAAACAGAACAAACTCGTGGATGCCACATTGGTTTCTACCTCATAGCATTTCTGTTGCACGAGCTCCGTGGCTCAGAGTGAATGGGAGATGTGGCCTCCCACAGTCCTACCTAAGTTTTTAAAAGGACATCTTTCTTTCTTTCCCTCCCTCCCTTCCTTTTTAGGGCCCCTGTGGCATATAGAAGTTCCCAAGTTAGGAGTCCAATTGGAGCTACAGCTGCCGGCCTACGCCATAGCAATGCCAGATGTGACCTATGCCGCAGCTCACGACAACACCGGATCCATAACTCACTGAGCAAGGGCAGGGATCGAACTTGCATCCCCATGGATACTAGTTGGGTTCTTAACCTGCTGAGCCACAAGAAAAACCCCCAAAGGGCATCTTTTATGCACTTCATTTCATTCCTCTCAAAGTGTAACTTATGGATTCAGACCAGCTTCTAACCCGACAGAGGATGGGGCATAAGTGTGAGAGGATGGGGGGACCAAGGAGGAGAGAGCATAGTTAAGAAAGGGAGTTAACTTATGAAGGAAGAGTCATATCTGGGCTTTTAGGATCCTGTGTCCTTTCCCACCCCTGAGGATGAGCATATGAAGATAATCAAAAGCAGTGATGGAAATGGGAAGTAGGATAAAGTTACTTCCTCAGCTTCTACAGGTCACACCTGCTAACGTTAGGCATCATCTGGTGACCTGCTAACGTTAGGCATCATCTATCTCTTTTTTCCAAGACTGTGGCAGTTGGTCACTGCCAACTGTTTACTCCTTGTAGAGTCAGCCTTGTGCTTCTGAAGATTAGGAACTGGAGTGGCTAAGACTCTGAGTTCTCATTTCTCTGTAAGAATCCAGTACACGCTCCAATGCATCCCAGGCTTTGCTACCCATGCCACACCTTAGAAGGCTCAAACTCACAGCATCGTTTAACTAATTGCCAATGTTGCCACCAACCAGGGCAGTACCCACCCCAGAACCTAGGCAAAGGGTTCCTCCAAGCAACCACACTTTCCTCTATTTATCATTATGAACATATTATGAATTTTCATGGCCACAAAAAATTATACTCACATGTGTAACCTGGGAAATCTGTACACTAGGCTTTGATGAACTTTTAAGACAAATAGTGAATGTTCTGGGCTTCTGCAGTGGGGACCCTTCTCACCTGGGCCCATTCTCAAAGGCAGCTGGAATGCTACAGGGGGTATCACATTTTGCTCTGGGAAACAGAAAGCAGAGCCTGGAAAACCAGCATCAGTGGTTGCTTGTGGGGCTGGGGGTGGGGTGGGATTGGGAGGCAAAGCACAACTCAGGGAAGTCAAGCTGTAAATGACAGCTATCCAAAGGTGAAAAGGCTGCTTCTTCCTTGGGTACTAAGCCCGGGTGGCCTTGGAGGGACAGGACACTATACTAGGGCTCTGACTCTAGGATGGGGGTCTGGGCTTCTTAGTGGAGGGCCAAGACTCCCTTTCAGGGGGACTGTGTCGATATATGTGAGAAACACTAGCAGAGAAATGCCCATACACTGGCATCAGGGGAGCAGGAAGTGAGGTAAAGGTGAGAAGTGAGAGGGGAAGGCTACAGACACTTACAAATTAGGACATATCTTTATAAGTTGCAAAAATCTGTGCGGTGGTGGAAAGGGTGGGGGTTAGAGGGGAGAGCTGTGGAAATGAAGTGAGTGACTTACTGTGAAAGGCAAGGAGCAGACAGCGAAGGTGATGGTCATGATAGCCAGAAGAATGAGATGGTCCATCTCCTCCGCCACTGATACCCTTTCCCCTCTCCTGCGGCTGCCAGGGCCAGCCCGGCTGCTGCCCAAGGAGGGTCCGCAGCGGCTGTTCCTGCCACGGCGGTGCATGCGGATGAGGTTAAGGATGACACTGAAGTTGCAGGCGAGCACTGCGATGATGAGGAGCAGCAGCAGGGTGGCATAAAGCCGCAGGTAAGTGCTCTGTTCGTGCCCAATGAAGCACCACGTCCCAGGGCAGTACTGGACGTAATCCTGGTGGTCCAGCAGTGGCAGGGAGCAAAAGAGCAGTGAGACGGTGTAGATGGCGGGCAGCACAGCCAGGCCGCCGCGGTGAGTAATCCAGCGCTGGTAGAAGTAGGGGTGCCCAATGGCTAGGTAGCGCTCCAGGGCCATGGCAAACAGCATGAGCATAGTGGCCAGGCTGAAGAAGGTCATGGAGAAGGCAAAGTAGGTGCACACGCGCCTCTGGGGCGCCAGTGCCACCAGGGTCTGGTTCCGAGCATAAGAAGCCAGCACCACGGGGCTGATGAAGCAAGTCCCGAGCAAGTCTGTGAACACCAGCTCTGTCACCAGCACGTGGAACAGCGAGATGGAGTTCCCGTGGCCGGCGCCGCGCCCCAAGTCCCCCCGCCAGCGGCGCGCCAGCAGCGCCAGTGCGATGAGATTTCCCAACACCCCAGCCGAAAACATCACGGAGCTGATGGCTGGGCTTTCGCCTGAGAGAAGCCACTCTCGAGTATCGCAGGTCTCCCGCCGCCGGGACTCACTGGAGGTATTGCCCATGGTAGGGTGCCTGGAGGAGAGGCGCGTCCTCCTCTCCCGCAGGCCGGTACCTGGCAGGAAGAGGATCTGAGAGCAGGAGTGATCCGGAGACTCAGAGGGAAAGGGGAGGGACCGAAATCCAGAGCCCCCTGCCGGCCTGCAGAGCGCGCCCGGGGCTTGATCGGCCCAGGTCTCCCACGGCTACAGGAGTGGCCGCTTGGCTGCCACATCCAGACTGCGCTCCAGTGTCCTCCGTGGACCTGTGCCCCGAAGGCCGTAGCCGTTGCCTCTACCTTGGCCCGAGGGTGGCGCCTGGGATGTCCCAGGGCGAGAGTCTGCGAGCTGCCAGGAGGTGGATTGTCACGTGGTGAGTGTCTTGGGCGACCAGGCGGAGAGCGGGGCCGGGCAAGGTGACCGGCAGGATCCGAGGTCCTGGATCCCGGATCCTTGGCTCTGGCGGCTGCTCAGGGTCTCCAGGCTGGCAGACCGACTGCCTCCGCTGGGAAGAGGGCTGGGAGTGGGGGCTGCATAGGATTCACGGGAGGCCGGGCAACGCCAGGGAAAGCAAAGCGACTCACCAAGCAATAGAGAAGTTAGGAGGACCCAGACCGGTGAGGCATGAAAAAGGGAACAGACACTAAAGACAGCTTGCAGCACAGGCAATATGTTTTCCTTATCTTTTAAAAAACATTCTCAGGAAGATGCACTAAGAAGGCGGGACCAAAAGTAGGAGGAAGTGAAAAAGCAAGCCTATGCATTCAAGTAACCAAACCATGTGCACACAGAGCTGCCTGTGGCACTGTCGCTTTGATTCTGTTGCCAGCATTTTGCTTTTCCTATGTCAACACCATAACGGATAACCACTTGTTTAAGTAACCAAAAAAAAAAAAAAAAAAAAAGAGGCAGGGGGATGGGGGAGCGATTGTGTAGAACTGTGCTCATGGGCACAGCTTGAAATCATTGCACACTGTTCTCTAGTCAAGTTCAGCGGTGAAAGAAAATGTTCTTCAGCCACACACTCTTTTCATGTTTAGTTAACCATTCAGGACCCCTCTGGAAGACCTATTCCTGGTAACGTTTATGGATAAGTGGCCAGTTTCAGAGTCTGGAGCTGAAAAAAAGGGTTTCTTACTACCTATCATAATTACAGAGTCATGGGCTGATGTTCAAAACAAAAAAATCCAGTTTGACAGATAACATGGATAATTATATTCTATAAGGAGGGTCATGTTCCCTTGGGGAAGGGAGGAGGCTTGGGAGGGGGAAGGGTCTGCCTAGGGAACTGGCAAGGAGGGGCGGGGAATCATCCTGTGGAAGTAAAGGAAAGACTGCTTGCTGAAGAGCACACCCTATCTTGCAGCTTGCTGACTGTCTAGGATGATTTTAGCTCACTTTGATGATTATGGCTTGGGGGTTAGATTGAGGATGTGGTTCCCAACAGGACAAGTTCACAGAAGGTCCATCTTTCTCATGTAAGAGCATCAGTGGTGGCAGGCTGGGTGGGCCTCCAGCACTCTTTCCTCCAGGCCTGTCACTCCTAGCATGCTGGCTTTCTACCTGCTCTTCCCCATGGGACAGGAGGATTCAACCAGAGACATGAACCACATTTTCATAGAAGTTCTATTGGACAAGGCTGCTTTAGACCTTGCAAGCTGGTGGGAGAAGGCGGGAGAGTTTATGTAAGACTATTTGTTCACTTTGGTTCTAGTGTTGAGCCTAAATTCAGCATAGATCAGCCAGAGGCAGTCAAGATAGAAAGCTGGATGTGGATGAGAGCAAGAACAGACTGAGAAACTATGGGGACAAACTGGAATTCTTGAACAACTGTGATCTCCAAAGACAGACTGTTCCTGCCTGTGTTTGTCACTACTTCCAACTGTGATGATGCAGATGTAGTGCAGGAGAAGCTGGTACCTTTCCTGAAGCTACACATGCACTTGGCTTAGGACTTGGAGAAGCTGAAGATCTGGTGGAAGCTGGAGTCTGGGTACTGCCTCAGGCCAGCAAGGAGAGCCAGCAGATCAGTCACGATGTGTTAGTTACCATCATGCCTAGAGTCCTTCAGAACAGGAAAATCATGGCCATTGCTTTGCTGCTGCCTTATAGAGCTCACACAACATTTTTCTCATGGCCAAATGCTAACCTGAAACCATACAGGATCCTGGAAAACAGATCCTGCTAAGCTAAGCTGACATAATACAAAGTCACCACACTGCCCCACAGGTCTAGGCATCAAGTCTGCTGAATATGCTTCAGTCCAGAAATAATGTTATAGAAATGTACTTCCCCAGGGAGACATAATCTGAAAAGTACAAAAATGTTACATGTATCCAGAGAAAGCAGAAATAATGTTCATCATTGCATGAATTTAGAACTAAACGTCCTTCCATTGAGGACTGGTTTAATAAATTTTGGTACACCTATACAACACAATCTACTGTTGTGAGAAAGGATGATGTGTATCTATATTTATTTATAAAGATCTCTGCTGCTAATTGAGTAAAAAGCTTGTAGTTATTCCATTCATATAAAATTATATGCATATGTATTTGCACAGAGCAGCATTTAGAAGGATGTTCAGCAAAATATTAATGGTAGTATCTCTGAGTAGTACTTTATTCCTTATGCCTGTTTTGATGGATTTTTCTATAAGTACACATTAGCTTTATATCAGGAAATACAACAAAGCTGCTTTTTATTTAGAAAAAAATTAATCATTGGAGGTGTCCTTCCTATGTGGTGGAAAGTAGAGGTTTAAATGTTAATGTCTTCCATTCTCTTCCAGTTCTGTTCCTTAGTGAGTGGGAAAATCTTGTCAGTTTCTTGAGACTGATCAAGAAGATGGGAAACACTATCCTTACAGTTTTCACAAGGCTTTTGCAACTGTCCTTCTTACTGAAGATTGGAAATCATTACACATTATGCACCATTTTTATGAGATGGTGACTGCCCCCCTTGAAATGACTTCTTTGACATTTGACTCTTGGTATCTATTAGTTAGTGCCATTGCCTAATCCAATTCTGACCCTACCATCACCAGGAAGTCATAAAGTTGGAAACAAAAAGTCAACCAAAGGGTCAAAAACAAAAACAAAAAAGCAGTCAATAGAAATTAACTTTGAGATTTGTTTAAAAAATTAAGGGAAATTTAAGTGGGCAGGTAGAGAATCTTAGCAGAGAAACTGGAGCTATAAAAAGAACTAAATGGAAATTCTAGAACTAAAACTCACAGTAGCTTGTGTTTGGCAGAATAGTGTGAACCTGAAGACTAATTGCATCTGATCACCTTGCATGTCATCATGACTTTTGTGCTCCTGGGAAATATTCTCACTCTTTCCACACTAAATGAGACTTAGAGAACTCTTGTCTTCTGCTGCTTGCCCTGATTCTACCCAAGAAAGGACACATGGATTTCCTATGCTCTCAGATCCCCCAAACATTTCTTAGATTTGGGGGTACAGAGCAAGCTTGTCTAGGAAACCCCTGTGTTAACATCTAAGCTCGCCTGGTTCTCTTGGACTCCACCTTCCCTCACAGCCTGTGGAGCTAGTTGGAGGATAAGTGGTGAAACTTTGCTCTTCCTCATCTCCTCTGATCTGGGTCTCATCTTTCAAAAATTGTAAGCTAAGAACTGACACTGGTGTTCTGCTACGTTGTCCTTTCTCTGAGGCAGTCAGCATGGAATGCCTTAGCTGCTGCTAAAACCAGGGAAAGGTCTTGGAGTATCAGGAAATACTGGACAAAAAATACCTAAGTTAGTATGTCAAATTAGTACCTGGCTATATTTGCATTCATGTAGGCATGTGTGTGTTTTGGTAGGACTTATTACATCCTCACGGGATTGTTTGAGAAACAACTTGATAAAGTCTTTGCAAAGTCCTGAGTCAATAAAAAAGCGCTTTGCAAATGGATGTGAGAGTACAACAGTTCACTTGTCTTCAGACAGGAAATATCGTAAAGGTAAATCCACAATGCTCTTATTAATACAAGGGATTAGACCAAATGAGTCACTCCAGTAAGTTAGGAAGGTAAGTAACCTATGATTTTAATTTCCTTTTTAAGATTGACATGATGAATATTCATGAATATAATCATGAATATTTTCTTTTCCTAGCAATGTGTGTTTAAGGATAGAAACAACTGTAAGGTAGAAAAGGACATGCAACACAAAATGAGGCTATGGTTATTCAACTTACTTGTATAAAGTAGCAACTCATTATAGAAATTTTGGAAAAAATCGAAGGAAAAAGACACCCATGAGTGTATCCATCAAAAAGGGCCTCTCAACATTTTCATGTGTTTCTTTCAATTTTTCTTCTATGCACATCTTTTTTCCCCCATAGCTGTGTATTTAATGTACTTTTTTTATATTGCTTTTTAAGAAACTTAAATGTGTAATAAATGGTTTATACTGCAATATGTATTAAAGGCCTTAAAAATGTGCATGTACTGAGACTCAGAAATTGCACTTCCAGACAGCTATAGTTCACTTATTCACTCAACAGCAATTTATTAAGGCATATATTAATGAGGTAGCACAGTATAGTTTTAAGAGCAGGAGTTCTAAAGTCAGATTGCACTGAACTCAAATTTTAGTTCTGTCCTCAGGCAAGTTACCTTACCTCTATGTGCCTCAATTTTCTCATCTCTAATATAGGCATAACAACAGTACTTGGACCTATAAAATTTGCTGTTGAACTCAGGACCTGACCCATAGGAAGCACTCAGCAGGTTGTCAGGTATTTTATCACTGAGCCAGGTCTTGAGTAATGCTCATATGGTCCCTGCTCTAATGAAGTTCATAATCAGATGATAATAATAAAACTACAATTTATTAAGTGCTTACTATGTTCCCTAAACTGTTAAAGGCTTCATACACATTACATCATTACTTTTTATAGCAACTCTATAGGAAGGGTGAGCATGATATCCTCATTTTACAGATGAGTAATATGAGGCTGAAAGGATAAATGCTCAAAGTTGTAAGTATAAAGAAGTTTCTTTCATTATTATTTGTATGTTAGCCTAAGAACTAACCTAAGTGTCAAGTAAAGGAAGTTCTATAAATACATTAGGTGTACGTGTTCAATGGAATATCATGCATTCATTGAAATGGATAGATGCTACAGTGTTGAATGAAGTAAGTCATGGAACACTATGTATGATGTGATTTAATTACTGTAAAAATAAACACTTAAACACTGAGATATATGACTAGTGAACTTTTCATAGAAAAACAGATTCCTGTATGTACTCCCTACTATTACATTTTATATAAATATTAAACTTATTAAAATTTGGCCTATAAATAAAGCATTCATGCTCAACCTAAAAACAGTGAGTTATCATCTTAAATAATGAATGTTTAATGTCTATTGCATCAATTATCTATTTTTGTGTAACAGACCACTCCAAAATTTAATTGTTTAAAACAGTCCTTTTATTTTCTCATGATTGGTATGCCATGAATGTTGGTTTGGACTCAGCTAGGTGGTTCTGTGCTGGCCTGTATGGGATCATTCTTGTGGCTTAAGTCATTCAGGGGCTCTACCAGGGAACGGTTGCTCTTGGAGGCTCAGCTAGCAGGGCTTGCTCATTTTCCAGCAGGCTGGCCTGAGTGGGCTCCTGTTCCAACAGAGCAAAAATGGACACCATAGGGCCCAGACTTGGTAGTCTGACACCATCATTTCACTACTTTCTATTAGTCAAAGGATGTTCCAAGGCCAACCTGGATTCAAGAGGCAGGGAAAGAGACCCCCTACTGGGGAAAACAGGAACATGGGAAGGGTGGAATTGTTGCAGCCATTTTGCAAACAATCTGCCGCTCCTACTATGAAATTACTATATTTAACATGATAGTAATTATGATTACGATTAAAACAAAAGTATTTTCTTTAAGGTTAAAACAAAAGTATTACCCATAGAAAAGTCCACTCTTTGACCATGCTATCTATCATACATATTTTGAGTTCCTCATCAATTCTTCACTGTCAGAAAGTAGTTATCACTTGACATAATTTTTTAAAGGGATGAAAAATGCGGCAGCTTTTGTTCTGGAGTTTCACCCACTTGCATTTTTCTGCCTCTGTTACCTGCCCCGGGGGCCCAATATGCAGTATCGCAAACTAAGAACTCCCAAATCTCCACCGTCTCTCCCCCTGAGTTGCTACTTTTTCTTTTGTCCAATATCTTTACATCAAATCCAGAAGTAGGAGGGAGAACAGTACTGACTTAAGAAAAGACAGCAGATGACAGTGCGGTTCATTTTTATTACATGGGGATATATAGACATATCCTATAATTTGACTTGATATTATTGTCACATAGGGTGTGTTTTGTTATAGTGATAATTGTGTGTCAAAGAGAAATTCCACAGGCCATGGCTGAATTCTATGTTTTCTGTTTTCCATAGCTCTACTGTCTTCAAACACACCACATGACTTTGTTATTTATTTATTTATTTATTGCTTATTAACGCTGATAGAATTTCAATTCCTAGATGGAAGGGATCTTGATCTCTTTAATTCATTGATGTATCCCAGGGATTAGAGAGTAAGCACTCAATAAATATGCATTGAATGAGTAAAGGAGGAAGCAGTGGACTGGGCCAGTGCTGCTGAGAGGTCTAGCATGATGGGTGCAGAGAACTGGCCACTGACTTTTGTAGGAGGTACTACACTGGTGACCTTGCCAAGAGATCTTCTGGTGGAGTGGCAGAGACAAAACCTGATGAAAGAGGAGCTAGGGGAGGGAATAGGGAGAGAACTGATGGTGAGAAAGCATAGGAATGAAGACCACAACATGGAAGAATTTGGAGAACTAAGAGGGGTGCTGAGAAATTCAGTGGTAGCTGGAGGGACTGTGGGATTCCTTTTTAAAAATGGGGTAATAGTTTATAGAAGGAAATCGTCCCATAGAGAGAGAGAGAAAGGGATGATACAGAAAAGAACACCAGTAATTGCCAGTGCAAACACCTTGAGAACTGTGAAAAGATATGGAGGGAGGGCATAAGGAAGGGGGGTCATTAAGGGAAGCAGGCGCATTTCCTCTCTGGGAGCCAGATGGAAGTCAGTGTCTGTGGGCGCAGATGCAGGCAGGATGGTAGAACTGGTAGGGAGGATATGGAGGTTGTTCAAGAAAGAAGAAGGAGGGTTGACGACTTCAAATAGAAACAGCGTGTAATCACCTCCATGAGTAAGAAAGCGCATTCCCTGGGAAATTGTGGCCATTTATGTCTAAGTTCCTTCATTCTATGAAGCCTGAGAGAGGTGAGGAAGCTGCAGGAGAAAAGTCTGAAGCTAGCAAAGGTCGGTTCATGAGGTTTAAGGAAAGAAGCCCTATCTCCATAACACAGAAGTACAAGGTGAAGCTGCAAGTACTGATGCAGAAGCTGCAGCAAGTTATCCAGAAGATCTAGTTAAGATCACTAATGAAGGTGGCTACACTAAACAATTAATTTTCAATACAGACACAACAACCTTTTATTAGACTATACCATCTAGGACTTTCATAGCTGGAGAGGAGAAGTCAATGCCTAGCTTCAAAGGACAGGATGACTCTTGTTAGGAACTAAAGCAGCTGGTGACTTTAGGTTGAAGTCAATGCTCATGTATCATTCTGAAAATCCTAGGGACCTTAAGAATTATGCTAAATCTACTCTGTCTGTACTCTATAAATGGAACAACAAAGCCTGGATAATAGCATATCTGTTTGTAACATGGTTTACTGAATATTTTAACCCCCCTGTTAAGACTGACAGGTCAGGAAAAAAAGATTCATTTCAAAACATTACTGCTCCTTGATAACGTACCTGATTGCCCAGGAGCTCTGATGGAGATGGACAGGAGAGTCATGTTGTTTTCATGCCTGCTAACACAACATCCATTCTGCAGCCCACGGATCAAGAGTAATTTTGACCTTCAAGTCTTATTATCTAATAAATACATTCTGTAAGGTTTTAATTGCCATAGATATTGATTCCTCTGGTGAATCTGGGCAAAGTAAATGGAAAGCCTTCTGGAAAGGATTCACCATTCTAAATGTCATTAAGAACATTGATGATTCATGGGAAGAGGTCAATATATCAATATTAACAGGAGTTTGGAAGAAGGTGATTCCATGGATGGAATGATTTTGAGGAAAACTTCAGTGGAGGAAGTAACTGCAGAAATAGAAAGAGAGCTAGAATTAGAAATGGAGCATGAATATGTGACTGAATTGCTGCAATCTCATGATAAAACTAGAACAAATGAGGAGTTGCTTCTTATGGATGAACAAAGAAAGCGGTTTCTTGAGGTCAAAACTGGTGAAGATGCTGTGAAGATTGTGGAAATGACAAAAGGACTTAGAATATTACATAAACTTAGTTGATAAAACAGCAGTGGGGTTTGAGAAGACTGGCTCTAATTTTGGAACAAGTTCTACTCTGGATAAAATGCTATCAAACAGGATTGCATACTACAGAAAAATCATTTGTTGAAGGAAGAGTCAATTGATACAGCAAACATCATTGCTGTCTTAAGAAATTGCTACAGCCACTCCAATCTCAGCAATCACCACCCTAATGAGTCAGCAGCCAACAACAGGGAGGCAAAACTCTCCATGAGCAAAAAGATTATGATTTGCTGAAGGTTCAGCTATGGTTAGTGATAAAGTATTTTTAAATAAAGGCATGCAACTCTTTTTTTTTTTTTATGGCTGCACTTGCAGCATAGGGAAGTTCCTAGGCCAGGGGTCAAATTGGAGCTGCTACTGTGGCCTACACCACAGCCATGGCAACACTGTATGAGAATCGCATCTATGACCTACACTGCAGTTTGCAGCAATGACAATGCCGGATCCTTAACCCACTGAGTGAGACCATGGATCGAACCCACATCCTCACAGAGACAATGTTGGGTTCTTAACCTGCTGAGCCACAATGAGAACTCCTGTAAACTGTTTTTTTAGACATAATACTATATCATACATAATAGACTGCAGTAGATATAACTTTTATATGCACTGGGAAACCAAAAAATTTGCATGACTCACTTTATTGCAGTGGTCTCAAACTGAACCTGCAATATCTCCGAGGTGTGCCTGTACTTCCCCCTCAAGCTGGTTTCTCATCCACTGTTCTTCATCCCAGTGACTAGCATCACTGTCCATACAACTGTTCAAGCCAGAAAGCTGGGGTCATCCTTAACTCTTCTCTCTCCTTAGGCCTCAACCTGTAAATAACTACCACATCCTCATGGAGATTATTTCTAAACACCTTTTCAGTTCATCTACTTCTCTTCATCTCCCACTTTCTTAGACCCGGTTACCTGAATGACTGCAGGTTAGGATACTTCCTAACTGGTGTTTCAGCCTCCAGTCCTGTTTACCTCTGTCCGGTTATTCATGTTACGGCCCGAGTGATCATTCCAAAAAGAAGATCCGATCATGATTCTTCCCTGTTTATAACCGGTCCATGTATCTCCACTGCCTTCAGATTAAAGTCTAAATTCTTCAATGTAGCTTATAAGACCTATCATGCCCTGGATTCTGCCTTCCCTCCATGAAGACAGAGACAATGGAAGAAACAACAGCAATGGAAATTTAAAAATTGGAAAGAAAATGGACAACAAACTACTGAGTTGGCAGGCCAGAGGTTAAATACTTTTTATAGTTGTGAATTGTTAAGTTGAAAATTAGTTAAAAGGCAGAAAATTGTTTATATTAGACAAAAATGCACCACACTCTTTATAAAATAAAGAGTACTGCCTCAATAAATGACAGAAAAGAATATTAGCAAAAAATATTAAGAATAAATTGAGGACTGGGATAAAATGATTTAGCATATTTGAATCAAACTGAATTATAAAAATCCATGTGTCTATATAAAGATATTCAAAAGAGACAGAGAGAGAGGGAGGGGAGAAGGGAGTAAGGGCAGGAGGGAGAGAGGGAGGGGGAAGGGACAGAGAGAGAGATAGAGGAGAACCAAAAGAGAACTCCTAGGTAACCATTTGAGATGGTTTTCAAATTGACTTCTTACTTTGACAACTGGTAACTAAGGAGAAAGAATTAAGCATTTATACAATCTTTCCTTTAAGGAATACATGTTAGAGTAGGCAAATAGCCCTGATCAATTAGGGAAAGTTCTATTTTATAGAAGAGTGCTAGCCAAGTATGTAGAAAATGACAGAATTAGAAAATCTGTCTTTGGTCACCCCTATTAAAATTATTGACAAGATGTTTGTTTCTATCAAAACATTTAGGTATAGGATTGATGGGAACTAGGCATTCATATAAGACCAAAAGCAATACCATAGAGATCACTTTCTTGTTTCAAGCAGTACAAGGGTATTAATTTTTTTTCAATAAAAGGCTCAAACTGTCATTACTCTTAACCCAGGGGTGAATCTTAGCAACCAGTTAATATGTATCATCTCTGACATGAAAATTTAACCAGAAGTATGTGACCTATGATATATTCTGACTAAAACAAAAATTAACTTGAAATCATCAAGTCTTTAGTTTTAACTTTCAGACTTATATTTCAGTGGTTGAAGAACAAGATAAACAGCACAGGAAGGTGGCAAGCAGACAAATTCAGAATGTGGGACAGCTGGCTGGGTCTCAACTAAGAGGTTTAAAAAAAAAAAAAAAAAAGAGGGACTGTGCTAGATCAAGCTAGATCAAGGGGCTTAAAGGACATAATGACCAGATGTGAAGCAGAGTCCTGGATCGGGCTGTGATTTGGGCAAATGAACAAAGGACGTTTTGGTAACATATTGTGGGATTTGAATATGAAGGAGGTATTACACAAGATGGAAGTATGCTGACATGGAAAGTTGGAGAACCTTAAATAAATAAGCAGATAATGAAACAGCACAGTATATCTCATTTTGGTAAAACACACACACATAAGTAGCTGGAAGAACATACACTAAGGTGTTCATAGTGGTCATTTCTTGGCAGTAGAGATATGGTGTGTTACTTCAGTTTTGCTTCTTTTGGGGGGGATAACTTTCTACAATGCACACATCTCTTTAAACAACAACAACAATGAGGAGGAGGAGGAGAAGGAGGCTCAAAGTGCAAAGAAGATGGGTGAGGAGGCCCCTGTAGGAGCACAGCACCTTCATTTGGGCAAAGGTCCCACAGCTGGGATGGAACTCCAGGATCCTGGCCTTTTACTTCATCCATCAGGCTTCATCCAGGAGAGAGAATAAGATTCCAGAGCTAGGCACCTACAAACAGAATAGTTTTATGGGCCATTTCCACCTCTGGATTCCATGAAAAATAATCCCATCTGCTGCTCCTCTGTCTCTGAGCCCAGAGACTACTAGGACTTGTTATATTACCTGAGAAGATTTTCATTGTTCAGATCAAGTACCAGAAAAAAGTTCTCAGACTCCTGCCATCCCCATCGTCTGATGCCTTTATTATCTAGATATATAAAGAGGGAGGAAGGAACAAGTACTTTTGAAGAAGCTGTGGCTTTTCATTTTGTTCTTGGTTCAAATAGTTTTGAGGCAAAGCTGGGTTACAAGAAAGAAACTATGTCCCTAATATGGGTTTTTGAAATTTAAATCCAACAGATGAGAAATTTAAGAGTGAACTCAGAGCTAGAGAGCAGATGAGCCCAGGTAACCTGAGGAGTCCCAAGCTAAGCCCAGCTCCTTTTGCCACTGGCACAGCAAGAGAGACACATCTCGGGCCCCCAAAAGGACCCCTGATCAGATGTTCCTTGACTAGATAGACTCCTAATCAAATTAACCACACATCAATGCTGCAAATTCTTTTTTTTATGGGAGTTCTGTAGGACCCAAACTTAATAGAGTAACAAAAAACAAAACCAAAATCATTAGATAAGCAATGGCGCTTTTCTTTGGAATTTAAGGGGATGGTTATTAGCTTATAATTCCAAGCCAGTAATATTAGGGCTTTGAGAATAGTTTGCATCCTAGCTTTTTTTTCTTTTCCTTTTGAGAACTTCTATTCAAAAAATGTGAGAAAAAGAATGTACATATATGTATAACCAAGTCACTTTATTATACAGCAGAAATTGGCAGAACATTGTAAATCAACTATAACTTTCTTTGGAAAAAAGATAATACACTCAATTATTTGAGAAAATCTGTGTCATTTAAAAGCAGCACTGGAGTTCCTGCTTTGTGGTGCAGCGGAAATGAATCACACTAGGAACCATGAGGTTGAGGGTTTAATCCCTGGTCTTGCTCAGTGGGTTAAGTATCTGGCTTTGCCATGAGCTGTGATGTAGTTCACAAATGCAGCGTGGATCCCGAGTAGCTGTGGCTATGGTGTAGGCCAGCAGCTGTAGCTCCGATTTGACCCCTAGCCTGGGAACCTTCATATGCATCAGGGGTGGCCCTAAAAAAAATAAAATAAAATAAAATAAAGGCAGCACTAATACTTGAAAATAAATGATTTATAGCTAGAGAGTATCGTCTGTATATCCCTAAGACTAAATAAAACACACTAGATTATCTCTGAAGTCCCTTGCAATTCTAAAATTCTTAACCATCGAGTCAGATGGGGTTGGTCAGCCTGTGTTTTAAGTCCTTGTTCGCCCTCTAGAGGAGTATTAGAAGAAAATCAGGTCTGTCAGCTTTTGTCAAGAGTTGTGAAATTATATTTTGGTGTTCTTTAAAAGAGAAAGAACCCACTTAGAAATAGCCAGGAAAGCCTAGTGTTGTTTTGTTTTGTTTTTGTCTTTTCAGGGCCGCACCCGAGGCATATGAGGTTCCCAGGCTAGGGGTCGAATTGGAGCAGCAGCCACAGCAATGCAGGATCCGAGCCATGTCTATGTGACCTACACCACAACTCATGGCAACACCAGATCCTTAATGCACTGAGTGAGGCCAGTGGTCGAACATGCATCCTCACAGATGCTAGTCAGATTTGTTTCCACTGAGCCACAGTGGGAACGCCAGAAAAGCCTAGTTTTAATTAACTATAACTTTTAAATTATAAAAGTAATAATTCTCCATAACCACACCACTCTAATATGATTCCTGTTTCTAATTTAAAATATGTCCTTCCAGTTTAGTCTACTGTATACAGAAAATGTTGCTTCCTGCTCTTTTATCTCTAATTGCAAGTATTTTCTATGGAGTATCATCATATCTGTTGAGTAAATCCTATCACTCTTCCAATTGCTGGTTGTTTCCAATTATCTAATAACAACTATACTTAACATTTTTATGCATGTAGTATTTCAACATTTGGGGATCTCTTCTTAGGCTTGAAATCTCAGCAGAGAATATGATCCTTTTTGAAATGACAGTATATGTTTCCACATCACCTCCTAGGAGGGCTGGTACCAATTTACATATTATCAGTAATGTATGAAAATACCATTTTCTGCACACCCTTCTAGCACTGGATACTACCATTTTAAAAAATACTTTCATAATCTAGTAGACAAAAAAATGCCATCTCAGGAGTTCCCGTTGTGGGTCAGTGGTTAGCGAATCCTAACAGTGAGGTTGCAGGTTAGATCCCTGTCCTTGCTCAGTGGGTTAAGGATCCGGTGTTGCTGTGAGCTATGGTGTAGGTTGAAGACACGGCTTGGATCCTGAGTTGCTGTGGCTCTGGTGCAGGCCGGCAGCTACAGTTCTAATTAGACCCCTAGCCTGGGAACCTCCATATGCCATGGGAGCAGCTCAAGGAATGGCAAAAAGACAAAAAAAAAAAAAAAATGCCGTCTCATTGTTTTGATTTACATTTATTTGACTTTTGGTGAGGTTGAACATTTTTCCAAGTTTATGAGTTTTATTTCCTCTTTTTAGAATTCTCTGTTCATGTTCTTTCTTTCTTTGGGAGGCTTCATATTTTTGTAATTAGTGAGCTATCTATCAAAACCACTACCACCACCACTTGGTAGTGGTACTAACAATTAGCAGTCAGAACTAGCCATCATTTGATCAACCACAATTTGTCAAATACTGTGCTAAGGGTTTTACATATATTTTAAATCCTCACCACAATCCTGAAAGGAGGAAGGAGATTGAGTCTCAGAGATACTAAATAATTTGAGTTCACATGGCCTTGGATAGTTACTTTCTGCTACAACCTCAGGCTCATGTAAAGATATATTATAGCTTTTTTCACAAGACAAGAATACTAACCCTTTGCAATTCCCCCCCCCCCAGGCCTGTCTGGCCTTTTATTCTAGCTATTTTTTTACGCATACAGAAGCACCATGTAATACTGTAACTTTAGGTCCTTTTTCTTTTGCTGTTTAGGGCCATATTCTCGCCATATGGAAGTTCCCAGGCTAGGGGTTGAATTGGAGCTACAGCTGCTGGCTTATACCATAGCCACAGCAACATTAGATCTGAGCCGTGTCTGTGACCTACACCACAGCTCATGGCAATGCCAGATCCTTAACCCACTGAGCGAGGCCAGGGATCGAACCAGCAACCTCTCGGATCTGAGGTGGGTTCATTAACCACTGAGCCGTGAAGGGAACTCCCATGTTAAGTCCTTTTCAAAGCGGAACACATCTTGGCTTTAATTAGGAGTCATGTAATAGCCATTGGAAATAATAAAAAGATAATGTATGCTTGGCTTTCTCAATAAAAACAAATTAGGACCTAGATCAATGTGTTCTAAATTGTTAAACTGTTATTCTTATATACTGACTAATCTTTCTCTTTGTTATTGATTTGAAATGCATTCTTTGTCATTTATATAGGAAAACCTATATTTGGATGTGTCTTCATTGATCTAGCCTTTTTTTGTTGTTGTTCACGTCACATTGTTTTAATTATCATATCTTTGTAAGATAATTAAAACATGACTAATCCTCTCACAACTATTATTTTTCAGCATTTTCTTCCCTTGTTATTTTCCCACTGAACATTACGATCCTTTTGTCGATACAAGCAAAAAATTCCTCTTTTAAAGAAGGAACTCAAAGGAGCAAACATTTTGATTGGGGTTACATTAAACCTATAAATTCATTTGGATGTAGTTATTTTCATATGAAGTTTTCCTAACTAAGAATAAACATCTGGTTAGTTTTCCAAGTCTTACTTACTCTATTTATTTTTTTGTCTTTTGTTTTTTTAGGGCCGTACCCACGGCGGCATATGGAGGTTCCCAGGCTAGGGGTCTAATTGGAGCTATATCTGCCAGCCTATGCCACAGCCACAGCAATGCCAGATACGAGCCTCATCTGCAACCTACACCATAGCTCATGGCAACGACAAATCCTTAACCCACTGAGCAAGGCCAGGGATTGAACCTGCAACCTCATGGTTCCTAGTCCAGATTTGTTTCTGCTGCACCAAGATGGGAACTCCTTACTTTGTATTTTTAATATAATTTGCATTTTTTTCTTCATGACATCACTACATACCTTATTAAAATTTTCTACAGGCATTATGTATGTTTTATTACCTACTGCAAATGGGGCCTTTTTTTGGTTTGTTTTTATATAGATTGCTTCTAGAACATAAAGTGTTATTAATTTTGATACGTTTTATATTGTCATATTTATAAACTCATTCATTTTAATAGTTTATCCAATGATTCTTTTACTTTTTGTAAAGACACAATAATATCAGTTTAGAATGAGGTTTTTCTTTCTTCTTAGAAAATTCTGTGTGTAGAAGAGTTACCATAGCAGGCCTGAGACCCTATCCTTAGACAGGCCTGCTTGCATGGGCTGGCTCTTGGCTGGTCTCTGGGAGCTTGGACTATGGGAGAGTTTCCACCATTCTCTAAGTGATAAGGCTGGTTTAATATTTTTAGACTATTTGTGCAAAAATATGGTTTATGCCAAAGACCTGTTTCCCTTCGAGGAGTCTGAAATTTTTTGTTATGTGCCACGCAGAGCCTGCCTATGTGACCAACTCCAGTGCAAACGCTGGGCACTGCATCCCTAATGCGCATCCCTTGTGGACAATACCTCAGAGGTGTTGTCACAATTCATTGCTGGAGAAATTAAGCACATCTGTGTGATTCCACTGGTGGGGACTCTAGGAAGCCTGTGCCTGCTTTTCCTCTGCACTGCACTCCATATGCTTTGTCTGGTTACTCACTGTGCTTGGCAGCCTTCCACTGTAATAAATCACAGCCAGGAGTACAACTGTATACTGAGGCTGTGAGTCCTTCTAGAGAATCCTCGAAACTGATACAATGTGTATGGCTTCTGCACCCGTTTTTTTTTTTTTTTTTTTTTCTGTCAGGTCTAGGCATCAACATGGACCTGCTCTGGATGGAGAGAGGTTTGGACCCCTAATGATTTGACTTCTGGTTAGTCCCTCATGTGCCCCACTCTATGGGGCTCTGGAAAGTAGACTGTGAAAATTACTGGTACATAGCATCTCCCTACAATTGCAAATTTTTCTTCATGTCATCCCTCTTTGATTGTTAATTTTGTCTTGTGTTATTTTCCCAATTACTAAGTTAGGTTTGTCTTTCCTACAGCTTCCCCCCACCCACCCCGCCCCGGTCAAAATCAGCTTTTGGTTTACTTATACATTTTTTCTCATTCTTTCATATATTTATCTTTATCATTTTAAATCCCATTTTGCTTAGGAACTGTGTTATTTTCCTAAAACTAAATAATGTAATCTCTTACTATTTTTTTCACATTAAAAACACTTGCTCCTATGCGTTTCCCTCCACAATACAGGATCCTATACTTTTTTTTTTATTAATCAGTTTATCTTAATTATTTACTAAAACAACTTCAGTTATTTCATTTGAGAGATTCCCTCCGTGTTCCCAGAGTTTGATAGGCTGAAAACTTGAAATAAGTCATATTTTGAGGGATGCAAAAGACCATACTATTTAGACTCACCCTCCAGATGAAAACAACTAAAAGGTGTTGTGCAAAGATTTCAAAAGTCTGAAGAGCATTAAAAAAAAAAAAAAAGTGAGGATTTATCAGGCCAAAATCTAAATGAAAATGGGAATCTAGAGGGAAAACCAGACCACTGACTTTGCTTTTGCTGCTGAAGATATCTGCCAAATAAGGAAACTGGGTTGTTATTTTTTAAGTCCTCTGAGGGCCCAGAGGTTTAGAAATGAAAGGCTTAGCTGTGGCAAAGGTGTAGAGTGTAAGAAGAAACCTTCCCCCATAAGGTTAGGATCCCAAAGGATTACTTCCTCAGGTTAAGAATGAACCAGAAGGAAACCTGCTCTCACTCTCTAATCCTTATCCCCCAGAGACCTACCAAAAAAAAAAAAAAAAAAAAAAAAAAGAAAAAGAAATCCTTTGATGCCGAACACTGCAGAGGGAGTGAAGAAAAGAAAAACCCTATTCCAGGAAGTTATAATCACATGCTGGCAGAGACTGTGAGTTTGTAACCCCTGTTCACATTTTCTGGTTGGTCCAAAAAAGTCTTATGCCCTGAATTGGTTTAAAGGAGTGCTAGATTGACCCTGGATGCCTGGCAAATACAGATCTTCTTTGGAGAATCTCAGAAACAGAGCAGTTAGCATACTACCAAGCTCATCAGGAAATGAGACCCCAGAAGCCAGATTCAGCAGATACACACCTACAATGGCTTTGGGTATCCTTCATTATCTAAATTCTCCTTTTCAATTCTGGAAACCAAAAGATTAGATTTAATAGAATTCCTACTCCACACGAAATTTTACCCAAATCCCCAAACTCAAGAACCTAAAAGGGAATTCTTGTCGTGATGCAGCAGAAACAAATCCAACTAGGAACCATAAGGTTGTGGGTTCGATCCCTAGCCTCGCTCAGTGGGTTGGGGATCCGTGAGCTGTGGTGTAGGCTGGCAGCTGCAGCTCCAATTAGACCCCTAGCCTGGGAACCTCCATATGCCGTGGGTGGGGCCCTAACAAAAAAGACAAAAAAACCCCAAAACAAAGAGAAAAAAACCCTAACAGATCAGATGATAAGATCACATCAATAATGAGCAAATGGAAGACAACCTTTTATAAATAGGGGAAAGACTTTAATAGATCCTTCACAGGCCAATAAACATATGACGAAGTGCATATTAGAGATATGCAAATTAACACTACAATAAGATACCACTACATAGTCCCAGAACAGCAAAACTGAAATAGACAGTATGGAACATATCGATGAGCAGGTGGATTGACTAGAAGTTTCACACACTGCTGCAGAAGTATAAATTAATACATTTCATTTTGGAAGACTGCTTGGCAGTATGTACCAAGGACAAAAAATTATGATCTAGCAATTAGTTTCACAGTTACATCCTTAACAGAAATGCATGCATATGTTCCCAAAAGATATATACAAGAATGTCTATTACTACCAACAGACAGAGAAAACAAACATAATGGTTGTTAAAGGGAAAGGGAGGCAGGGATAAATTTGGAGGTTGGGATTAATATATATACACTACTATATATTAAACAGGTAAATGACAAGGACCTACTGTATAGCTCAGGGAACTATACCCAATATTTTGTAATAACCTATAAGGGAAAACAAACTGAAAAAGGATATATATATATATAATGTAATATACACACACACACATATATATCAAAATCATTGTGCTGTACACTTGAAACTAACTTGATTTGTAAGTCAACTATACTTCAACTAAAAAAACAGAGCCAGAAAAGTGGTTTCAATCATTAAAAAGATGATAATAAAAACTTCATTTAATAACAGTTTCTATATTAAGATGTTATCACATTAAGAAATTGTTTTATTAAGTGTTATTATTAAGAATGGGTGTTGGATCTTGTTAAAAGTTATTTTAAAATCTATGAAGAAGATCATATAATATGTAGTATCAGTTCTTATAAATATATTTCTTAGTATTGAACAATGCTTATATAGTTCTGGAATAGACCCCATTTGGTCATAAAAAAAGAATGTATGCTACTATCTTGAATAGCCCCACTTAGAAATAACTTGAATGTCTATCTACAATGGAATGGATTAATCTATTGTGATAAATTCATAGCATGGAATATTACACACCACAACAACGAGAATAAACAACGGAGCTATCTGAACAACATGGATGAATTTCATAAGCATAATGCTGAATGATTAAAAAAAATCCAAGTACATACTGTGTGATTTTTTCCCACTTATATAAAGTTCAAAAGCCAAGAAGTGGCTAAAAGAGGATTTTTAGAGGCCTGGGATTCTGGTGGTATTCAGTTTCTTGATCTGGGGGTTGGTTACTTAGGGTGTTTACTGTGTCTGCTTATAATTTCTATACTTTTCTGTATGTATATTATAATTGAATAAAAACTGAAACCTTTAACAAAAGAGACATTGAAGAAGACATCAGTAAATTGTGAGATGTACCAGATTGATCGATAGATCTAGTGCAATCCCAGTAAAAATCCTGGCAGGTTTTTCGTTTGTTTTTGGAGTAACTTGGTGAGCTTATTTTAAAGTTTATGCAGAAAAACAAAGCACCAAGATTAGCAAGGAAGGTCCACTCGAAAAAGAATGAGGCTTACTGTAAAACTACAGTAACTGACAACAGGCCAATGGAATAGTAGAGAGAGACTAAAAACAGACATACAAATTTGGAAACTTGATATGTCACAGAGATAATACTTAATATCAATGAGGAAAGAATGAATTTTTCAATAAAAATTTCAACTGGAGACAACTGGTTACTTATACAGCAAAAATATAACATTGGATATCTATGTCACATCATACACCAAGTAAATTACAGGTGGATTAAAATCCAAGCATGAGGGCAAAACGATAAAGCTTTTATAAAATAATGTGGAAAAATAGTTCATGATTCCAGGTTAGGAAAAAATTTCTCAAACAGGACGTACATAAAAAACTTAATCACAAAAAGAAAGCTTAATAAATTAGATTCCGATAAAACAAAAATATCTATTCATTAAAAGTCACTATAAAGAGACTGAAAAGACAGATTACAGAACGGGAAAAGATTTTTGCAACACTTTAACTAAGCAATAATAGATTGGAACATGTACAAATCAACAAGAAAAGACAGATATTATATGACAAACCTAAGCAAAAGACTTGAACAGAAATTTTACCAAAAGACAATGTCCAAATCACCAATACCTGAAAAGTATACATCATCATTAATAACAAAGAAAACACATTAGAACCTCAGTATGATATCATTACAAAGTTACCAAAATGGCTAAAATAAAAAGTTCAAGTAATACAAGTGTTGCAAAGATGTGGAGCAATGGAGCTACCCAACAATGCTGGCGGTAGTGTAAAACTGGAAAACAATTTTTATAATATAATAAAATCAAAGCTGCACATACTCTACAATCCTGAAATTCCACTCCTAGGTAT